>NC_133650.1:32938316-33201813 GCF_009905375.1 Apium graveolens | reverse complement strand
TGGAATCTGTTAATGTGTCTTTAAGATTCATTTTCTTCAAAATGAAATACTCATACTGTTGGATGAGAATGCATCTTGTTCTCTTTTACTTGTTCTGTACCTTCACACAGCAGCTGAACTGTTTCCCAAACCTCTTTGGCAGTTGAGAAATTTTATCACATTATCAACATATCCTTGTCAAGACCATTAAACAAAATGTTCATACCTTCTTATCCTTGTGGACTTCTCTCTGTCTCCATTGTCCATTCTGCTCTAGGTTTTGGAATGGATTGACCAACAGCAATTGTGCCGTAGCAACTGTGGCTACTTTGTGGGAATGTGAGACCATTCTCAATACAGTTTACATAACCTTCATTGGGAGAGTAGTGAAGGTGCATTTTCACCTTCCAGTGGTGATAACTGTCTCTGTCAAGAACTGGGATTTTTACTCCAATATCCTTCTTACTCATCTTTGTTAGCTTCCAAGATCTTTAAACTCTTTGTCTGTCAAGAGCCTGCTCTGATACCAATTGTTATTTCTAGAGAACTAACAATGAGATTTACAGAAGGGGGGTTGAATGTAAATCTCAAAACTTTTCAAGTTTTGAGCAGTTATAAAAGACTGTGTGTTCAAGATGAACAAGTGTGTGAATGCTTTATAGCTGATACAGACAGATATATATTCAAACACAAATATAAAGAACACAATAAACCTTTAAAAACTTTTCTGGTGGATTTGTTGTTCGCCCAGAGATGGTATTTCAGAAATTCTGTGATCTAAGAATTTGATCACAGCTGCATCCTAGTACAAACTAGATAATTTTTCTCTCAAGATTTTTCTAAACAGCTCTGGAAAAATTCTTATCTAATTACTAGCTACTACTTGGTTTATATGTTACCAAGTTTACAAGTGAAGACATGGATATATAAAATAATAAAGTAAGATCTCCACTTGTTTCTTCTCCAGTTCACTCCAGTACTTTGTTGACTTAATGACTGTTTATACTAGAGTAGAACGGCTGCTTTTTCTGATGTTCCTGAAATTAGGCTGCCACATTTCAGTTATCTCTGTTCACCCATGTGCCTCTGTTTGTAGGTACAACTACCACTTATCAACGGTTAATCAACAGAACATCCGTTGAAGCTTTCATCCGTTGATTCACTCATCCGTTGAAGGATGTTATCCGTTGAAGCTTTAGAGACATCCGTTGAAGCTTAGCTTCTCATCCGTTGAAGGTCTTTAAGTTATCCGTTGATACCACTTCATTTATACAAAATTACAAGGCATGAAATATTTACAATTGGCCTTCCTATCTGCATATCTTCTAGTAGTCAACATGACTCATAGTTTCTCTCAACTTCTAAGAATTACATCTTAAATACAGAGACTGAAATATGCTACAACACTAGACTTATTTCTAAGTAAAGCTACACCATCAACGGATAGCCAAAGTGGTCTTATCCGTTGAGGCTACAGACACTGAATTTCTACTTAAGTGTTTTGTTAAACATATCATCAAACTAATGCACATATATTCCTAACAAAAATCATTGGCCCTATTTGCCAAAAATGCCATATACCATATCGCTATTCTGAACCCCTAGACGTTTTACAAATTTACCTTTTTCGCGAAAAAACGACTTTTCCGGACCCCTTCGGGTACCAAAAACCCACAAAAATCACATTTTTATTATTATATGATCATGAAATTATCATACATCATTTTTCTTTGCATTTTTCTAATATTCATAATTTTTGGGAATTTTTAACATTAATTTTGTATTTATTGGATATTTAAAATTCATTATTAATACCCAAAAATTATAAAAATTGGGGCCAAATATTTTTATTAGGAGTGTAATTAGCCCCTTAATTTTATTTAGGGGTATTATTTTCATAAATATAAATAACTGATTTACTGTTAATTAATTAGTTAATTATAATGAATAAAGAAAATTCAGAAAAAATCAAGAACTAGGGTTTTTGGTGAAGAACAGGGCAGAAATTCAATCAAAGATTTGAAGGTGATTCCGGCATCCAAATCAATCATGTGAGTAACCGTTTCGAAGCTTGTCATCTGTAGTTTCTGATTATGCAATCATTTTTTCTGTTGGTTATCTCGATTTTTATTTTGTAATTTTCGGATTTAAACTCGAATTAGGGGTTCTTATTTGATTGATTGTAAGCTGTTTTGATTGCCATGGGGGTGTAGATCGTTAAATTTCTGATTGAATGGCACCGGTTTCGTACCTGTTGGTGTCCGTTTCGTGCCTGTTGGTGTCCGTTTCGTGCTCGCCGGAAAGCGGTGACGCCGCCGTTGTGATTGGTGGTTCAGGCGACGGGACGGCCGTGTTCTTGACGAGGGAAGGAGGAGGAAGGTCCTGGAGGAGTCGTGGATCGAAACTACAGGGAGGATTGATATGGAAATCAAGTTGCGGCCGTGTTTTCAAGGCGGAATGATCACCGGCGGCGGAGCCGCGGTGATTTTCTTCGTGCCCGAATAACCCAAGGTCGACCCGGTTTCCAACCCGGTTTCCACCCGGGTTTGATCCTAAAAACCCTAAACCTGTTTCTATTTTTATGTTTCCGGTATTTTTAGAATTTATTTTACTTTTCTAAAATCAGAAAATCATTTTAGTAATTATAAAATTAATTAAAAATCACTTTTAAATTCTGAAAAATATTATAATTAATTTCAAAATTATTTTATTAATTTAGAATTTCAAATTTAACTATTTAATTAATTATCTAATTATTTATCTAATTATTTATTAGTTATCTAATTAATTAATAATTAGGTAATTAATTAATAATTAGGTAATTAATTTATAAATAAGGATTAAATAATATGATTAATAATTTGATAATTAGTTAATATTACGAGTAACTCGTATTTATACGAGTAGTGATTCGATAATTAGAATTATTATTCGAGCGATAATTTATTCGAAAAATATCGTAATAATTATTCGTATCGAATAATTAAATACAATTAATCAATTGATTAATAAATCGTATATGTATAGTAATAATAATAATAGTTCGATAGTTATTCGAGAATCGCGAGTAGCTTGTATTTATACGAGTAGTTAATCGTTCAGTTAGATTATAATTTGAGTATTTAGTATTTATTCGATAAATAGCGTATTAGTTAGTTGTATCGATTGTTTATTTATAAATAATCGATCTAATCGAATAAGTAATAATAATTTATAAATAATTATAATAAATAGTAATTAATCCTAATAATTAGGGATTAATTATTTTAAAATACAATAATTATTAATTAATTATTTAAAAATATAGTTAAGGATTCTTTAATTATAATTAATTATTTATAATTAATTATTAATTAATTAAATCTTGTTTAATTCATAATAATTAAACCGTTAGTCCGATTTGAGCGAAACGAAGACCCCTAGACATAGAAAAATGAAACAAATCCAATAAAAATAATTGTAAGTTATAATTTCTTCCCGAAGAGAGTGGTCTTGTGTTAGTTAATCGTTTATAGGCCTATTAGGGGTATAATCGAGTCAAATAAATCCCGAAAAATTGCAATAAAATCAAATAGGGTTAGTTAATATAGATATGAGTCTAGTATCAATTCTAAAGATAATTATAAGTCTAAAAATTAATTATATACTTTTTGTGCTATGTGCATTACGTAGTTATGTGAACCTTACGTGTTATATAATTATATGTGTATATATGTGAGTCAAAGTTTGAGCCTGTGGATTATAAGCAAAAATACTTTGAGCTGCTCAAACAAAAGGAAAGGGCTTTCACTACACAAGAAAATGACTGGGCAGCAGATGGTCTGGATGAAGATGAAGATGTCAGCTATGTCAATCTAGCCCTAATGGCCAAGTCTGATGAAACAGAAACAAGTTCTTCAAGTAATCAAGTAATTACTACAAACCTTGCACATTTATCTAAAGCTGATTATAATGATGCTATAAATGACATGTCTACAGAGTTATATCATTTGTGTGTTACACTTAAGTCTCTTACTAAAGAAAATGCTAAAATCAAAGAAAATAATTTGTTTTTTAGTGAGAGAAATAATATGCTAGAGTCTCAGTTCATTGATTTTGAAAAATTAAGAATTGAGTTTAAGATTGCCAAGGAGGAATTAACTAAGTCCTTGAATAAAGAAGAAATTTTGAAGAAGCAGCTCGAGCGTGAACAAGAGGTGATAAAGGCATGGAAAATATCTAGAGATGTTCATGCTCAAATTACCAAAGTTCAAGGAATCGAGTCCTTCTGTGATGCAGCCTGGAAAAAGAACAAGGAGAAACTAGAACCAAATTTGGTGGATGGAGTGCTAAAAGATGTAGATGTTAGGGCGAAAACACGCGCTAATATTCACGCAAGTATACGCGTTCGCAAGTAATATAGAATATTTTCTAGTTCGTTCCCTCAGAGACTCAGACTAAATTATTGTCTAATTAAACTCACTCACCAATGTATGATTACTTCTCAATGTTAAGATAATAACACTTAAAATTGTTGATTAAATATTAACTATAATTAACTACTTAATTAACCACTTAACTAACACTTCAATTTATCAATAATAAAACACTCATGAGATCACAACTTCATTATTACTTCCTTCTATAGCCATTGTTATTACCTTTAGCATGTGACAGTGATGATATTAATCGAATAACACGAAACTGATAAAAGCCAACTTTCATTGTACTAATACCATTCTACCAAGCATCCACAATTAAGATAGAAGTTGAATAGTCATCAATTATGTTGAGTTCCTATATGTCTACAGAAATTGACAACACAACGATTTAAGCTCAAGTTATTCCTTTTGATTACATAGGGCAAATAAAACTGTTAGAGTTACCCACTAATCACGCTCAACGTACATGAACCTATGCTAGCATGGCAAGTTCTAAATCTCAAGATCTACCGTCGCTTCACAAAAGATTAACACCCTATCTTATATGTTCGCGACGCACATAAGACGAATACGCACAACCAATACTAGATATCATGCAATCATCAGACACTAAAGTATTAAACAATTAACTAAAGAATTCCATAATAAATCCGTTGCAACCCCATGATCACGATTAGCCCATAATAGAACTTATCGCCATCATGGGTTCATATGAAATCATGACAAACAAACACAAGAAAATAATAACTAAACTAATTATATTAAAACAGGGTACGTCACAAGAATAAATAAGTCAAAGCAAGAAAACTAGCATCCAACGTTACAACGAAACAAGAATCACAAGAAAATATGTTTCCTCTTCGTTGCGGTGTGCTAAATCGGTATTCTTCCTTATCTCCTTCGCTTCTTGCGTAAAACACAATCTAAAACATAATCCCCTTAATACTCCCTGTGAAAACGTCTCAAATCTACCTATATAATAGTCCCATAAAACTCAGATTACATAGAAGTTGGAAGCCAAATAGAAGTAGAAGTCTAAAATAATTTATCTTTTTCCCCGACCCTGCGCGGCCGCTCAGCATAGCTGCGCGGGCGCGCAGGTTGTTGCGCGGCCGCTCAGCATTGCTGTGCGGGCGCGCAGGCCTCTACTGGAAAAAATCCAGGTTTGCTCCGTTTCTTCGCCGTAATCTGCCCATTCCTTTCCTCTCGCAATGGTGAACACATGCCAAGACTTATTCTTGATGATTCCTCCCCCGAAATGCAACTAATACCCTGAAATGCATAAACACTAGAAAAACGCATCAAATACATAAAATACTTGATTTCAAGACACCAATTTAAGCCATTTTAAGACGTTCTAAGTGGTATAAAATGCCACTTATCACACCCCCAAACTTAAATCGATGTTTGTCCTCAAGCGTCACAGACTCAAAAATAAATAAAAATATGCATGAATGCAATCTATATGAAAATGCAACGATCCCCCTTACTACAATTAACCAACCAAATTGTCACATCTCAACGAATGCAGTTAGACAACTAAAGATCAATAAACTCATGCAAATGGACATACAGCCAGAAATGTGGTGCGTGCAAATGCTTAACAGATATGCTTCGGAACTAGACCAATTACTATGACTAAACTATCCTCAAGGCAATCCTACGATTATACAAAGAATAAAAATTCTAGGCACAAAGTGATATACAACACTACAAGAACTCTGGAGCTTACTACGGAATCGTGCTTTTTATTTACAACTCAAATGCTTATTTGACCGTGCAATGAGTGAGGTCCATAAAAGACTTATACAATGGTATCCATGTAACGAGCGTTAGGTTAGCGTATCCCAGACTCTAAAAGCCTTAGGTCACTAGGCACAAAGTCCCCTAAGAACTTAATAACTCGAATACCAAAGAGCCCACTCTTGATCAATTATGCAAAATTTTTTTTTTTAATAACTTCTGAGCAAGTGCGTTTCGCTCCATCTTGCTCAACCCTAGACTACTCGCAACATATGCGAGCCGGCTACTAGCCATTTGACGCCTAGCCACAACTAGCAACAACTTCCATATTTTTTTCTCCAAATTTTTTTCTTTTTTCATGTCTTTATCACTAAGAACCTATAATCGAATTCTAAGCATAATAAGTAGATTGACCTTGAAAACAACCAAATCATAACAACAATCTAGCCCTTACGCATTCTTTAAGACTTAGTGGACTTACAATTGTTTCTAGCATGCATATCAACCTACACAACTTAATATCACTTTAATGCTATCACTACACTCGCATCAATATCACAATTCAGTCGATAACTTATTGCAAAAGGGATCATGGTAAATGCATGAGCTACATGACATTCATAAAAAAAAACTAAATGGCATAAATTATGCAACTATATGAACTAAACTATCATGAATATGCAACTAAATGACACACACACAATATTCCTTAACTACCATCCCCAAACTAAAAATCTTCACTGTCCTCAGTGAAAGTAGTAGAAAGGAACACAGGGTATACCTACTCGGAGTCATCATCATCATCACCCTCAGTGGGTGGAGTATCAGGCGGTGGGTATGCAGAGTCCTCACCAAAAACTAGCCAATGGATATCAGCTCCAAGGCCTCGAAAAGCAGTCCCTAACGCAAGGGTGAGCTCATGAGCAAACATGCTCTGCGTCTCATACATGGCATCCATCTGCCGTGAAAGCCTCCTATACTGGGCATCACCCATCCCAGCACCCTCCTGAGCTCTCGAAGAACCAGCCTCACCACGCCCTGGCCTAGCCATAGTAGCACCTCGTGCTGGACGCCCTCCTGGAAGACGATAACCCAGCCCATGCTCCTCAGGCTCACCACCGGTCCACTCCTGCATCCCATTCAGAGTGCCAGAATCAATCGGAGCTGCTGGCAACTGCAACTGCTCATGAGCCGGCCAGTTCACTCCCACTGCTCGGCATAGCTTCGTACCCGTGGATGCATAAGGGATGTTCATATGCTTTGCTCCCCTCAAAAACTTCAGAATTCCTTGGTAGATAAACTCACCAAGGTCCACATAGTACTCATCATGCAGAATTCCCCACAACAACTGTGCTCTCTCAACTGTGACCTCGTGTGCATGTGAAGAAGGCAAAATATTAGCACATATAAATGCATTCCATGCACGCTTGTTCATGGCGATCGCCGGAAAGTGACGATACTCATTATTGCCTGGACTGCGGGTACAAACTGTGCCTGGTCGACAGAGAGTCGCACAAATCAAATCCAAGTCAAAATCCTCAGCAGTCTTTTCATTCCAGTTCTCCTCCTCGGGCTTCCTCTCTCGCTGTCCAATCACACGGAGAATCGCCGCAGGATGATAATCAACCGTCAGCTCACGGACTACAGAAAACCCATTCTTTTCAGCCTTCGCGTTCGCGTAGAACTCGCGAACAACGCTCATCGGTACTGCTTCGGGTGACTCACAAAAAGCTATCCACCCCTTCTCTGCAATCATGGACAACAACTCACCATCCCTCCCTGATGGTAAAAACTCCCTCTCCTTCAGAATCGGCTTCCCCAACAGCCTAGTGTACTCCTCCTCCGCAGCTCTGTCAGTTAACCGAGGCCTTGCAGCAGTACCCCTCGATGAATCAGCAGTAGGAACTGTGCTGCTGCTGTCAATAGTGCGTGCTCTCTTGGGTGCCATTGATTCGTGAATAAAAGTGTGTAAGAACTGATTTTTGATGTTTGTGAGAGGGTTTAAGTGTAGGAAGTTTTGTGGGAGATATGTAGGATAGGTGTATGTATATATAGGGTGTGGATTAGATTAGGGTTTGGGAATTAAGGGATAAAATGATGGGGTAGTGGGAACAATTCGTGGGTTTATGGGCTAAAACTGTTTTTGTGTTTTTGTTTGTTTTTTTTTCTGAACTGTAAAAAATTTTCTGGAACTCGACCCCTGCGCGGTCGCTCAGCATAGCTGCGCGGGCGCGCAGCTTGCTGCGCGGGCGCGCAGCTTGCTGCGCGGGCGCGCAGCTTGCTGCGCGGGCGCGCAGAGGGTCTCTGGAAAAAAAAAATTTCAGCCCCTGTTTTCTGATTTTTTTGTGTTTTTGGATAGGTTATTAACTTCTAAGGGTTCCTGTAACAACAATGCATGGGTTGCCTCCCACGCAGCGCTTCTTTTTCGTCATTAGCTTGACGTTCCGTACCTTTCTCAAGTAGTCAACAAAATGGCACTAACCACCTCTCGGTTTGTCATGTCCCCATAGTAGTGCTTCAACCGCTGACCGTTAACCTTGAATGCTTGGTCCGAATCATTCTCAAAAATTTCCACCGCTCCATGTGGAAACACAGTTTTGACAATAAAAGGTCCAGACCACCTTGATTTCAACTTCCCAGGAAAAAGTCGGAGCCGAGAGTTGAATAAAAGAACTTGTTGCCCTGGCACAAATAACTTAGGCTGTAGCTTCCTATCGTGCCACCTCTTCACCTTTTCCTTATACATTTTGTTATTCTCGTACGCTTGAAGTCGAAATTCATCAAGTTCATTAAGCTGAAGCATTCTTTTCTTACCAGCTGCATCTAAATCCAGGTTCAATTTCTTCAATGCCCAGTAGGCCTTATGCTCAAGCTCCGCCGGTAGATGACATCCCTTACCGTACACCAACTGAAACGGTGACATCCCAAGTGGAGTTTTGTATGCTGTTCTGTAAGCCCAAACAGCTTCATCGAGCTTTAAAGACCAATCCTTCCTTGACGGACAAACAACCTTCTCTAGAATACGCTTTATCTATCTGTTAGACACTTCCGCTTGACCATTTGTTTGCGGATGATAGGCAGTAGCTACTCGATGATTCACATTATAACGCTACATCATAGAAGTGGACTTACGGTTGCAAAAATGCGATCCTTCATCACTTATGATTACCCGAGGTGTTCCAAACCTTGTGAAAATTTGCTTATGAAGAAAATTTAGCACTGCCTTTGCATCATTTGTCGGTAAAGCTTTAACTTCGACCCATTTTGAGACATAATCGACTGCCAGCAAGATGTACTGATTATTGCAAGACGCGATAAAAGGCCCCATGAAATCAATTCCCCACACATCAAAGACCTCGACTTCAAGCATCACATTTAATGGCATCTCATCCTTCCTTGACAAATTTCCCACTCTTTGGCAACGATCACACCTTAAAACAAACTGATGAGCATCCTTGAACAAAGTAGGCCAGAAAAAACCTGCTTGCAGAATACGAGCTGTCGTCTTCTCACCTCCATAGTGTCCACCATAAACCGTGGAATGGCAGTCTCGTAATATCCCCTCCGTCTCATAGAACGGGATACATCTCCTGATGATCTGGTCAGCTCCCTGTCTAAAAAAATATGGTTCATCCCACATATACCACTTCACCTCATGCAGAAACTTCTTCTTTTGAGCGGATGTCAAATTAAGAGGCATTATATTGCTGACGAGATAGTTTACAATATCTGCAAACCATGGTTCTTCCTCCTGAATTGCAAACAACTGCTCATCCGGAAAAGATTCATTGATTAACGTCCTATCTTGTGAAGTAGAATCGGGATTCTCCAACCTAGAGAGATGGTCAGCTACTTGATTCTCAGTACCTTTTCTATCTTTGATCTCTAACTCAAATTCCTGAAGTAAAAGCACCGAACGAATGAGTCTCGGCTTCGAATCCTTCTTAGAAACCAGATAGCGAATAGCTGCATGATGAGTGAATACTGTTACTTTCGTACCAAGCAGATAAGATCGAAATTTCTCAAAGCCAAAGACTATAGCCAAAAGCTCCTTCTCAGTAGTGGTGTAGTTCAATTGGGCACCATTTAAAGTCTTACTCGCATAGTAGACCACATGGAAGAGATTTTTCTTGCACTGTCCCAGAACTGCACCTACCGCATAATCACTCGCATCACACATCATCTCAAACGGTTCTGTCCAATCTGGTGCTGTAATAACTGGTGCAGTGATCAAACTCTTCTTGAGAGTCTCGAATGCTGCCAAACATTCATCATCAAATTTGAACGGCACATCTTTCTCAAGCAAATTGCACAACGGCTTAGATATCTTTGAAAAGTCCTTGATGAATCGCCGATAAAAACCCGCATGACCAAGAAAACTACGGATTCCTTTCACAGAATTAGGTGGGGGAAGATTTTCAATGACTCCCACCTTGGCCTTGTCCACCTCCAGACCCTTGCTAGAGACCTTATGCCCAAGGATAATGCCTTCACGCACCATAAAATGACATTTCTCCCAATTAAGCACCAAATTAGTTTCCACGCATCTTTTGAGTACGGCGCGCAGATTATTCAAACATTCATCATATGAGTGTCCAAAGACGGAGATGTCATCCATGAACACTTCGACGTTATTTCCAATCATGTCAGAGAATATAGCCATCATACATCTCTGAAAAGTGGCCGGGGCGCCACATAACCCAAACGAAACTCTGCGAAAAGCAAATGTGCCAAATGGACAAGTGAAAGTAGTCTTTTCCTGATCCTCTGGTGCAATACAAATCTGATTATACCCGGAATAACCATCCAGAAGACAAAAATACTCATGCCCCGCCAATCTGTCAAGCATTTGATCAATAAATGGAAGGGGGAAGTGATCCTTCCTTGTGGCTTTGTTCAATTTTCTATAATCCATGCATACTCTCCATCCTGTAACTGTTCGAGTAGGGATGAGCTCATTCTTTTCATTTGCGACCACAGTGATACCTCCCTTCTTAGGTACACATTGTACGGGGCTCACCCACGAGCTGTCAGGTGACATATTCTTGAGGACCCAGTCCGCGACCCCGGTTGACCCGAATCCCAACCCGGAAAATACTCGATTTTAATCATGTTTTCCCCCATATCAGATTCTGAAAAAGTGTTTTTGGTTTTTTTTGGTTTTAAAATAAATAGAAATTCTATTATTTATTTTACAAATTGATTTTAAAATTCAAAATTAATTTATTTAATTACTTAAAATAATTAACTAAATTATTTTAATTTCATAAAAATTATTTTCTTTATTATTTTCAAAAATCAAAATTTGATTTAATTATTTATAATCTATTTTAATTAATTATTTATGGATTTAATAAATTGATTAATTTATTTAATTAATTAATTATTTTTTTTGCTAAATTAATTAATTAATTTTATCTATAAATAGTTAAATAAAATGTAATTATTTATAATTAAGCCGAATAATGATTTAAAAATCATTTTGAGTTTTTAAAATTTATATAAAGGTATTTAAAATTCAATTAATATTATTATTAATTGAATTATTCTTATTATATTCATAATAAATCAACCGTTCGTCCGTTTAATACGGAAAAAACACCTCTAGACCCAGAAAAATATTTTGCTTCTATTAAAATATTTTCGAGACCTAAATTCCTTTGTATCTAAAGGACGTTTGTTTTATGGATCATTCCGAGTCAATGATTGATCGATAAAATATTCTTATTGATCCAATTTCAATTCTAAACGTATCAAGACCTATCTTTTGTCGATTCAAGTTATGTGCTACCTGAATTACGTGATTATGTGTTATATGATTACATGCCCTATGTGTACGTGTTATGTGGATAATGAGTCAGCGTGTCTTTTAAACATTATCTGATTGAGATGTGATCTTTATCTGTTATTATCGGACGGGTAGATAATAAGAATAAACGTATAGGATAGACAATTATATATATTGTCAGTTTATTGAACGGTATTATTTATGATAGATACAGATAGTACGAGGCATTCAAAGCCAGACAGAGATTGTAAAAGTAAAGCCTGATTAATAGTAAGGTGGCGAGTGAATTCAGAATAGAGATAAACTTGAAATAGAGATTGGTAAGAAAGGTCAAGTGGCATGTCAATGGAAATACAGACATATCAGGACTGAGTGATATGGCAGATAGTTAAAGATCAGAGGGTCACCAATTAAGGCAAGTATTCCTAACCTTTCTCCTAAAATACTGCAAATATTTCTTCATTCATATTCTAAGTTCAGAATAGTTAAATGTTTTTATATTTCGCTGCAATTACTCTTAAATATGCAAGTTCCTTTCATTATTGTTCCTATATTATCGATTGCTCTCTTGAGAAAATACCCATTCTTTCGGGTTATTTGTGAACCCTGAATCGGGATGTTTGAAATCAATATGATTTGACATCAAAATACTCTACGGGCTGGACGGTTATTATGTGGACCAGTGATGAGGTGGATTCTATGGGTCGTGGATGGACCGGACCTTTGGGCCATAGTGACTGGGTACCTATATGTTGGTGGGTCTATGCAGTGGGGTATAGATCCGCACTATATCCTGACTGATCAGTAGGGTATAGTGCATATATTGGTTTCTAGTATCCAGTATAATTTATTGTTGATCGCCATTAACGGCATTCCTTCCTGAATAGTTCATAATTACAAATCAAACAAAGATTTGATTTAAAGGAATGAAATATTGAAACGTTCATTGTTCTTTTACATAAAAATGTGATTTATGATTTAAGGCAAATGAGGGCCGACGCTTTGTTCGCTCAATTGATTTAATGATATAAAGATGTTTTGAAATCATTCAACAATCATTTCCAGGAGTTTCTTTGATCTGATACTTGGAAACCATTTATGATATTTGCTGGGCATTTTTGTCTCACTCTTGCTTTGTGAACTCTTATTTCTTTCGGTTTCAAATGAGGGCAAAGTGAATAGCTTTTAATAGACAGCAAAAGTGGTGAGATTCCAGCTGAAGAAATTTGGAGGTGTCAGAGTGATCAATATAAGGAAATTAGTAATGAGGTAATGAAATTGTATTTAGACAATATAAATTTTAGAAGGTTAGATTCTTGTTTCATACTATAACCTATAAGCGATCCTGAATAGTGAGGGGTTATCTGTATATTTATTTTAATATACAGGTTTTTATTATTTAAAGTTGTGTAGTGACACCAAATCCTGACCCCGGATTTGGGGGTGTTACATAACAGATGTGAGAAAATCATACAAATCTTTCCTTAGATAAGATGTTTAAAATTTAAAATTCAAAAAATTTCCATGTTTAGTGTTGTGATGGGTAAAAAAATGGGTAAACTTATATGGATATATAAATTTTATACTTAATATGGGTCATGGATAAATTTATTTACCCATTGGGTAAATTTTGTGGATATATCCATGGATCTAGTGATTTTATATTTAATATGGGTTATGGATAAAAAAATTTACCCATTTGGAAAATGGGTAAATTAAGGAGTACACTTTAAGAATATATAGATACATAATCCTCTGCATTTATAATACCTTTCTATTAATTAATCATTATTTTAGTACTTAAAAATTGTGACACAAAACTCTAATTGTCTGTCAACCCTGTGACACAATACTCTGATTCCATGTTAACCCGTGTACAAATACCGTCTTTCTGTCCTGAACTAAAAAAGTAACACAAACTATCATTTTAAAGTGTCGTAAAGGGCCATTCTTTTGGCCTATTACATTTTTTGTGCTATACAGGTCAGTTTATCATAAAAGAACTAATATAGAGAAATCTTATATGAAGTACAAAAAAAAAGGTTTTGGAAGCCTAACTACTATAAGTTCTCATAGTAGTCACATCGTGAAATTTTGTAATGAATATGCACAAGCAGGGATGATCGCGGTGCGGACGGTGCTGTTTTTTCCTCAAACCGTAAACCAAACCGCACATGCGGTTTGATCAAATTTTCAAACCGCACTGCACCGCGTAATCTCAAGAAATGCATAAATCACAATGTTAAAATGTCAAACTATAATCCGTATTGCACTGCGCGGTTTATCAAAAACTTAAACCGCATCATAAAAATTTAAAACTGCAGTTTGTGGTGCAGTGTGGGGTTGTGCAGGCGATTTCTGCGGTTTTTGCGGTTTGATGATCACCCTACCCACAAGCTACATTAACACAACAATAGACGATGACTTATTTACAATTATTTTGCTAATTACACGTTATCACAATGAATTTTACAATATTGTACTAATATTTTATTACGAGAACGCTGAAGTTAGACTGAGACATTGTTGTCGATTCAATATACAACAAGGTTTAATCACCTTACAACCATATATATTAGTCCTACACATTTTACAATGAACATCATATATTTAACTCAAAGATCATATACAATTAAAATATTTTCAATCACCTGAATTATCAAAGTCTGCAAAAAAAATAATTGTAAATATGACACGATACATCATCACTCAACAGTTTAAACGATCATTGAGTATAAACTGTTTCCGATAGTATTTTTCGCACGTTTTAACTAAATTATTATGGGACATGCACTTTATTTCTAATAAAATTTGAGCAAACTGAAATTTCAAAAATTACACACTGTATTCTAATGGATTCTGAAACATTACTAAAATTGGTCTATGACTCAGCACGTGTTACCATGCTATGCTAGTTACAGTTAAAACAGAAACAAAGATTATAATATGTAATTGCCAATGTATGCCAATAGCTTAAATGAAAATATAACCATACAATTGTATAATTTGAATCTCTCCGGCATCCAAAAACAAACCTGGCTACGCTCGCCTGTTAGCACATGTTATAAGCTAGTATATACTTAACTGACGAAACAAGTACTAAAATAACCCAATGACTATGAGCCAACAATTAGACAGTGGCATATGGAAATGCAGGCATAGAGAAGGTTAAAAGTTTAACAAAACCGTAATAACAAATGACGGGAAATGAAATCAGTAGACAACAGTTTGACAGGCATCAACTTCAACAAAAACTACTGCTCTTTTGCCCAATAACCACAAACAGGACTTATTATGCTCACAAACTTAAGTTCAGAATGCATTACATGTAAAAAGTTGACACTTGGGCATTCCGACTTACATAACACTCTAGATCTTCCTGCTGCTTAACATTATTACTGACGAACACTACATGAAAATGCATCAGCTAACAAAGTCTATTGGCAGACGCCATTACTTTTAAAAGTTTATAAAGGTAAGGCGACAAACGTCATCAAACAAAGACATCGTTGCTCTACTTTACACTGATCCACAAAGCCAACCTTTTCAAGGATGGTACTTATGCCTTTCTACTAGCAAAGTCATCAGGCTCATCATTATCAACCTTAAAATTATCAGATATGGCTGTGTTATATCCCGCAGCAGCACCACCAATACCATTGCTTGCATCGGTATCAATGCCACCAGTGGCGCCACCACTAGCGTACTCAGTGCTGGTAACACCCAAGTCCTGACTGTCATTTTCAAAGGCAAAATTGCTGCCACCGCTGCTTCCATAACCACCACTGCCACTATAACCACCACCTCCTCCATAGCTACCACCTCCTCGACCAAAACCGCCGCCGCCATAGTTGCCGCCGCCTCCGCCATAGTTGCCGCCGCCTCCTCCATAGTTGCCGCTACTGCCTCCATAACCTCCACCGCCATAACCGCCACCTCCACCGCCTCCATATCCGCCACTGCTTCCATATCCAGGATTCCGTGCCCTCTCTGTAGCAAAATTCACCCTTATAGTTCGGCCCTGAAAATCCTGCATACAGAAATATGTAGTTGTAATCCCGCACACTAATATTCGTCGAAATACAAAGTCAGGACTCATGTTCAACCTCTCCATATCATCTTTTACTTGATAGTTGAGAGAAAAAAAATTACAGCAAAAGAAACCTGGTTATCGAATGCCTGAATAGCACTGTTTGCCTCCTCAGGAGTGCTGTAGGTAACAAAGCCAAATCCTCTTGATCTGCCACTGTCTCTGTCGGAAATGATTTTTGCTGTCAAAAGCATCAAGACAAATTTCATTAAAAAAACTTCTGCTTTGTAACATAGAGTATATTTCAGCACAAAAAATACCTTGATATGTTATATATCTTAGAGACTCAAGACACCAATACACATCAGCTTATGTCTATTTCCAGGTGATCAAGCAACTAATGCGAAGGCGGTATACCCACAACTAACCTTCTAGACCCATGACACTAAGCCCGTAGAATTACTAGGATCCTATTACAAATGAGATATTAACATGTCCTGATACTATTTTATAAATTTAATTAAAATTTTATGTAACCTTAAAGGATGACGCAATTTCAAATTTTGACAAACTAAATTTTATCTTTCTCATTTAAAGCCTGCACGGGAATGAAGTAGACTCTGTTTTTAAAGATTGATCTTAAACTTGTAAATGAATAATCCAATTAACATCATTAAAACAAAAATACCAAATAATTATTACGCAGATCACAATGAATAAAAATACAACAATTCTTAGCTTACAATTTGTCGATATTCCACTATACCTTCAGTGACATCTCCATACTTTTCAAAAGCTTCTCTCAAACTATACTCATCAGTGCCATATGACAGCCCTGCCAAATCATGTGTAAATTAACATTAATAAACACAATTTATAAAATTCTGTAATTCGTTACCAGAGAAAAACCATATGCACCTCCAATGAAGAGTTTTGTTGACATGCATCTTATTGTTTGATATATTGAAGAGCCTGATGCAGAAATTTCCTGAGTGACGTGCTTAGCACCCGCAGCTTGTCTTAATATACTTCCAGCCTTAGTGAAGAAAGCCATTGCAGTACTAAAATATATTCCAGCACAGAATTACAGTTTGTGAGAATTTATTATTAGTTTGATTCACGCATGCAATCGAGAAGTAATTGAACATCTAAACTTACAATTACTAAACAAAAACATGGGTGTTAACTTTAGCAAATTAAAAACAATACCATCCGCTTCAATCTCAGCTCTTATAGAGACAGAGACATCACATGTACTTACATTGGTCCCAAAAATTCTGAAACTATATAACAATATAACCACTTGCATATCAAAGAACTCATAACAAGACCGTGTTACATTTTCCCTTGATAAAATGATAAAGAACTCATAACAAGACTGTAAGAAGCAGTAGTGGAACTGACATTAAAGATGGGGGAAGGTGGAAAAAAACAAACTATAAAGTGAGAATTATCTCTTTGGTTGGGATTCCCATCTTAAGAATAAAGATGGGCAGGACAATTCAGATAGTGGAATAATAGAGAAAAAGTATGGCAAAAGATTAAGAAATTGAGTGCCTTCCAGAACTCAAACCCCCTAAAAAATATTCAAAAAACTTGGCAAGTCCGAAATGAAAGGCACTCGGTTCCCAACTAGTCATAAAATGGGCGTATTGATTGGAAACAAAAAGAGGCTAAATAGAATAGCATTGCGCAAGTCTTATGAATGGACAAAAAAAAGAACTACTAATTATAAGAAAATACGGAAACATTGAAGACTAGTGACAAGGTGAATAAACAAGGTTAGGTTAAAATCCAATCCTCATGTAAATTATATACACAACACACCATGTAAAAGGATGAAGATAATATGGGTGGTCAATAAATCTCCAATAATAAATCAAAATCTTGAAACGTGTGTAATAACAAAACATGATGTATAAATCAAAATCACAAACAAGAACACTAAATGATTCAATTGAAAATGAAACAATCATATTAATAATATATATCTAAAAGAAAGAATAAATAAAAGAAAATACTAAGAGTTGAGAGAAAGAGTACCTCTCCTTTTGGATTTGCCGAAAAACCCTAACTAGGGGAGGATACAAATGAATCTCTCGCGTATTTGAGGGGTTTAAGATATAGAGAATAGGGCGAGGAGACCAAATTATATGGGCCGTTGGATCCTTACTATTTCAGATTCATTCAGCCCGTTGGATCTGTCACTATGACGGTGAGCCTCAAACTCTCGAAGTGTATCTGATTATTAGTACATACTAGCTTACTACCCGGGCCATGCATGTGTCTTTGTTAGTATTTATATATATTAATTTTTTTATATAATTTTATTAAAATTTAATATAAATAATTAAATAATATATAATGATTATATAATTATAATTTCAAGTTAGGTTCAAATAGTATATTATTGATGAGATCTTATTTGTATATAACAATGTAAATGTTTATTGTTGGTGAGTGAGATTCGAATATGAAAATTTATATGTATCTTTATAAATAATATAAATGTTTGTTATTAATGAGATTCGAACATGAGAACTTATATGTAGTTTTATAAATAATAATATAAATATTTGTTGTTGACAAGATTCGAACCTGACAACTTGTGGAGTGTATTCTTTTAGTATTTAGATCTAACGGCTCTGATTATTTGATGATGAAGATCTGGCGGTCGTGATAGAGAGGGTTAACCAAAATACAAATTATACCACATTCCGGCTATTATAGTATAAGTATAGATTAATTATGGGTCGCTTACTTTTGAGTGATAAAAATATAAACATAGCTAAAGTAATTTTAGATCGTACGTGAATTTTGCTTTGGGTTTGGGAAACGCTTAGAACTCTAAAATGATTATTTTTTGTTTTTCGATTTTTTTTTTAATTTGACTTTATTTAAAATTGAAAAAGTTTGAATTAATATTTAAATATTTTAAAAAGTAGCATATTTATATTAAAGAATTAAAGTCAGAGGATCTTAACAGAAAAAATAAATATGATTTTAGTGATTCAGAAAGTGCTCGGATTAGATTCTCCTATGAATTAGGATCTGTTTGGCACATGACATGTTTATTTTATCATAACAAGTCTAGTCAAATGACATGTCGCTTTAGAGCAAGTCCAATGCAAGATGCAAAATATCTATAGTTATTACTATAATTTGGCATCAAAAAGTGTCTTTTGATACTAAAATAAAACTTCAACTCCAATGCTAGATGCATTTTAAAACACAACAACATTCATCTCATTTGTAGTAGTTTGATGATGTGGTTAGATGCATAAATGCATCATTTATTTCAAATTGAGAACCAAAGATGCATATATGCATATTTGCATCCAAGTATAGAACTCCTTTGCAGTTGAAATTTTTGACATTTGGTTTCAAATTATAGAAATGACATCACTTATAGTATTGCATTGGACTTACTCTTACATGGTCAAATAAATTATATCATTTCAATCAGTGATAAGTTTTAATGTACTTATCATCTTGTTTGTTTTGCTAAATATCTCAAATATTATAAGAGCTTAAGAATTTTTATACACATTCTTGTATATATTAGTTATAGAATAAATCAATTTGGTAGAAATTCAATTACAATTTTTCAAGCAGCAAATCAAAGAAAAAATGACTTCTGAAGGAAAGAATTTCTAGAAATTTCATTATGTCAAATATCGTAAAGTCCGGAAAAGTTATGTCGTGAAGTCCATCAATGCTATATAGTGAAGTCTAGTTCAAAGCCATTTTACAACAAGATAAATGACGATATTGTTAGTGTTTGTGCCCTAGAGACAACACTATGATATTTTAGTTTAAGACATTAGGATTATTAATGTTTATGTTCTATCGATTATTCTATTTATAATTTATTAATTCTTAATTTACTACGATATAAATGTTAGATTAATAAATATCCTTGGAATATGATATGCAATTTTATATCTTTAAGTACGTGACTTAGAAATGAGATTATGAGAATAGTATCAATATTCCTAAAGGTCCCTAGTCGAGTATTATTATTAAGGGACAATAATAATGCATTAAGACTGGTGTGTTTGTTGACTGATGATCACATCTCATTGATCATAGGTATAGTGATACTAAAGTCAAAAACACAAGCAGATGTATATGTACATGGTGCTGGACAGACCCAATGTGAGATTTCCACATGTCTGTTGTGTCATAAGTAATTCTCACAGTGATAATGATGTAATGGTCCTTAGACCTGAAGTCATTATATTTTTATACGAGAATTAATATACATTGATTCCATTAAAAGTTATCCTTGACCGGGTAATGATAAAAGTGGACATTGGGTATATTATGAATCGTATGAGAAATATGAATGATCTAGATGGGATTTAACCCTCCTATTTTAGGAGTGATATTATTGGCCTCTTGTGTGAGCTAGACTATGAAATGCGTGGCCATGCTCAAATGTTGATTTGATATGATAGTCTACTCATTGATCAAGAAAACTTGGATTAAACTGTGATGAGGATGACACATTACATGCCTCTAGTTTAATCTATAATATTTTGTTAAAGGGATTATATTACATTGTACATTATTCACAAAAGGTTTAATCGATCACCGATTCAATTATTATTACTTGGGTAGCAATGATGTATTACTAGATGCCGCTCATTATTTACGATTTAAAATTAGATTTAAAATTTGTTTCCAACGTAATAATAACCTATAGGGTCACACACTAAGAATGCTTGAAGGATTATCTAATTTAAATTTGATTTAAATTATATTAAAGTAATTCGAATTATTTATAATATTAATTAAGTATGACTTAATTAGATAAATATTGATATTCGAATTTACTAATATTAATTATGAAATTTATTTGTTAAATAATTAAGTGAGACTTATTTATAATACAAATAGGATTTTCGAATTAATAATAACTCCTAATTAGTTAAGAGTTATAATTCGCTTTTCTACTCTCTATATAATATCTCTTGTGTGGCTGATATTTGTATGAAAAAAAAGACTTTTACTAATACCCTAGCCACCAAGAGAGAAGATGGAGAGATCAAGAAGAAACGAGTTTGTGCTAGTACACATCCAATCCTTGAGTTCAAGCATTCGTGTGGATACCGATAGAGCGTAGATCGCGAGAGCGGGATGCGTGGTGATTGAACAAGCTTTGGATCTCCATTAGTCAACCAATTGGTAAAGCTTCTTAAGGTAAACAATCTGATCTACAAATTAAATATATGTTTTTCGCATGGATCCTGCTGCGGGTTTCGAAAATTCTGTTTTTTTTTTATGTTACTGTTTCCGTTGTGTTTATGTGCTCGAAACCCTTCAGATATAATTTCCAAAAATGGAGAAACAAATCACTACATCACATTGTCCTTGGAGATGGTCCATGTATATGTGTCAAATCTACAACTAAATTTGGAGAGAAAGAAAAGAAAATGCACAATTAAATATCATGAGCCTATAATAGAATCAAAAAGGTCTTCATAAAGCTGCAATGTATCTCCTTGTAGATAGGATTAGTTACTTTAAATGGTGTACACGTTGTGTAGTACATTGTATTATTAATAGAGTGCACACCCAATCATTAGTGAGTGGAACAGGTAGAGCTTTCAACTTGTAATTTCTTTTCTCTCTATAAGCCAACTCGAATAGCTTTTGTTCTTGAGTAGAAACTAAGAAAATATCATTATTTACTTGGAGCTATTGTAAAAGTTTACTTCATTAATATAAAGTAAGTTGATCTAAAATATCATCTGTGTTATTGAATGTTTTGATTTCTTGCATTTCATATTTTAGTGCTGTGATCTCAAGTTATAAAAACCAAGAAAGAGTTTTGAAACTAGTCATTCATCCCTACCTAATTTTGGGATCCTAGTTTTCTAACAAGTGGTATCAAAGCGGGCTGTAAACACACATAAAGTTAAAAATTTAAACAATGAGTTCTCAAAAGCTAAGCAGTATTAAGATTCCAAGGTTTGACAGAGATCACTATGCTCTATGAAAAAATAAGATGATGTTGTTCATCAAAACATCAAACCACATGTATATTGACATACTAAGGTATGGTCCATTTGTTCCTCATACAAAGATTCATGAATCTGCTCAAGGTACAAAAATCATACCTTCAAGGTTTGTACTAAAAGATCCATCAACCTACAATGAAATTGAGAAGGAGAAAGTTGGTTTGGATGGATGTCTTCAACTTATCATCTGTGATTTTATGTATCTAGAGATATTTGGCACTATTGCTCATCTTGGAAGTGCAAAACTCATATGGGATCACACAGAAATGCTATGTGAAGGAACTGAAAAAGTGAGAGTGAACATGAACAGATTCTTGTATCTCGGTACTAAGCCTTCATGGAAAATAAAATGAAGGCATTACTGAGATATTTGAAAGATTCAACAGACTCATAAATGATTTAAGCTTCATTGAAAGAGTTATAAAATCAAGGAGCTGAATGAATTTTTTGTTAAATCTATCTGATCATTTAGAGCCAAGAATCTCCTCACTAAGAGAAAGTGATATATCCAAGATCATTTATGATGTGTTGTATGGTGTTCTGAAGACATATGAGCTAGGGTTGTTATGGAAAATGTCTATTCAATCCAATCAAGGTATTATGGCTAATACTGCATGTGCACTATTGGTTGGTAACTCAGTTAAGAAGGAAAAAAAGTTTTTCGGGAAGCAAAGATAGAGGAAATCAGAGAAAAAAAATCAAGTTTTATGGGATTAAGGTTTGTAAAGAAAACTGGTTACAAAACTCAGAGTGTTGATAGGTCAAAGTTAAGGTGCTTCGACTATAATGAACTTGGCCATTTTGCTACTGAATCTAAGAAGTTAAAAAAGTCAAGAGAGATAAGGCATATATGAAACTTGAAGCAATGTATAAAGGCACTATTCAAGATGCAATAGAGTCAAACTTATGTTACGAAAGGAAAGTATCGGGATGATACTGATAAAAATGAAGACTGTGAATATGGTAACTATGCATTGATGGAAAAATCAAAAGAAATTGGTGAATCATCTAATCATGTACCAATTCTTACATCCATCAATATGTCTGTTACATTCATCAATATGGCATTGTCTTTGACTACTCTAAGCCAAAGAAAGAGAAAGGTGCATCTACAAAAAATAAAGGGATTTCCAATAACAAGGAAGTTCCTGTGATTTTACAAAATATTGAGAAACACATCTTCAAGAAATATGAGATTTAGTTTTGAACTTCCAAAACATTTTCAAGAAAGTAATGCCAAACCAACTGAGACTAAACAAAACATTTTCAAGAAAGTTAAGTCTAACAGGGATGGCAAGGTAGGAGTCAACAAAGGTAATGGCTATACTTATGTGCAAAATGCTCATAGAAAGCAATGTCAAAACTGTGGGTCAAAGAATCATTTGACTCATAAATGTAAAATTCATGATACTCCTGACATGAATGTTGTTACAAATCATACCTGAATATTGATGATAAGCAAATTAAATTGCATAATTATGTAAAGTTAAATTGTAGCCTTGAACGGCTAACCATCCTAATGGATAGCCATTGATGGAGTAGTTCATTAACTGATAAGGTTTTTGTAATATTTACTATAAGATTCTTGTTATAGGTAGCGATGTTGTTATTCGTTTAGAAGTCATGTTGACTTAATGGATAATCTAGAATAGGATGGCTAATTATAAATACTTGATGTCATGTAATTTTGATTAAGTGAAGTGAGCTATCAACTGCTAAGTGAATCTACAACATCAATGGCTAACAACATCAACTCATCAACGGCTAATGCAATCATTGTCAATGACTAACGAAACTCAAATAGTTGGTGATAGTGACTTGACAATGGTCAAATTCCGAGTCTAACACAGCACATGGGTTGATGGGAATCTCATTAAAAAATGGAAGTCGAGATAAACTTCGCATGTGTTCTTGGATCTTGAAAAAGAAGCAATATTTTGTTTCACATTCACACAAGTATGGTGGATGCCACTAAAGAAATGAACAGATTATCTAAGTTGAATGAGAAACTAGAAAAAGAGAATTTAGAACTAGAAGCGCAACTTGTAAGACTAAATTGTGTCAGACAAGAAAATGAATATCTAAAATATAAGCTGAAATGTGTAGAGGAGATAGAGGTTGTACTAAGAGAAAAGATTGAGAAAAATTGTAGTAACCCGAATTTTTGGGACTTTGTAAAACGTTAAATGAATAGTAATCCTGACAATTGGGAAAACCTTTTAGCCCACACTATGTTATGCATGGAAAATTTAGTTTCCGAGTCGGTATTGTGATTATACGTATCGAATGAGTGTATGTAAATGTCATTAGTTTCCGAAGAAAACCAACTTTGTAAAACGACCTTATATTACGAACTACCAAGGAATACAAGAATCACTTCGCGATCACAAATTTAAAATCCTACTAATAAAACCCAAGTACAAGATTTCGAAGCATAAAGGACTTATAAGAAAATGATTTACCCCGCGAATCGCTTAAGAGGATTTATCACAATAACGAATAAATGACCAAGAAAATACGTAAGTGAATAAATAAACGTATCAAGTCCATGCAACTTCCCATGAAAGCCATGCAAACTAATTAGTATGAAATGCAACCAAGGATTGGTGATTAAATAGTAACCATCCAATAAGCATAATAACCTAGTTGTAATGAATAGTGAGAAACATGTAGTAGTAGTAGTAGTAGTAGTAGTAGTACTTGGCTAGGTTTTAGACTTTGACAAAGGCCATGCTACTATATTTGATCAACGATACATATCCAAGATATCACACAAAATCAACTAACATTTATCTAAGAAGCAAGAAACACAAAATTTTCTCTCCCTCTCCCCACAAGCTTGCATTCGGCCCCAAATAATAAAAGAAGAAATCCAAATTCAAATCTCAACTTCTAGCCATGGCTAAATGCTAAAATTAATTCCCAAGCTTCTTTATCATTAAACTAAGGTAATATAAATCTTTTATAGCATTTTCTTGAGGTTTTGATGGTTAAATAAAATGATGAAAGTGATGATGAATAATGTCAAATAGTGACTTTTAGTGTTTTCTTGAATTTCTTGGAAAGATCTAGGTTTCTTGAGCACACCAAGGACTCACCAAGCATTATCCATCAAGAAGAGAACCTCCCAAGATACCAAGAAAGGTATAAACCTTCATCCAAAATTTTTTTAAGCTTTAAGTTTCAAGAAAAGTAAGGATCTTGGATGTGAGCATAGTTTTGGTGATTGTTTCGTTGATTTCTTGAATATTAGTTAGTTAGATGCTAAGGTTGATGTTGTGACCTCAAGAACATGATTTTTTTGAGATGATTAAGTAGTTAGATATTAGAATGATGATTGTTGGTTTGTAATTAGGAGTTTAGAGTAAAAATGAAATACAAATCGTAAACGTAACGACGATAAAATGATCAAATCACGATATTAAGATTTCTGCAAAGATACAGAAAGTGTAAAATGTTTTTTCCTAAAAAATAAGACTTTATAATGATATATATTGTTTCAAGGATCGTTTAGGCTCTTGAATCGCTTGATTTCAATTTACGGTTCAAAAGTTAGATCCGTTTTAGTGAAAATGATTTACGAGACAAAAACTGTTACGAATTATGAAATTTGGAAGTATAAATTATCTACTTAAAATTATTCAAAAATCATGAAAATTTTACAGAGAGTAAGAAATGGAGTATATAAACTGTCATAAAAATTTTAAGTGAAAATATGGATTTTTTAATTTAATAAAAATGTCGGAGCCGAGATCGCCCGAGTAGAATTCCTTAAAAATTGCGAGAGGAGCCGAATGATAAAAGCAAATAAGGATAAGAGAAATTAAGGATTGTGGAATGAAAATGAAGTTAATGATTACTCGTACTTTATTAAAATGAGAGAGTAAAGCGAGTCATGCAAATTAATTATAATCATTACGTATTTACCAAGTAACGATAAATACGATTAGAAGCTAACAGAACGATAATGTTATGCCCTTAATTAACTGTAGAGGGGAGGTGAATACAATTAATTCAATCAATTCGATAAAGCTTCAACATAATCAACAATTTTTATATTAACTGATAAAAACTTATTACAATCGTACTCTCTCAAAAGGATGAACAAATATCCTTGAGAGCTGCTAGGTTATAGAAAGATATAACAATATCGCAATGCTTTTAGCATACACCTAATCTGTGCTTTATATAGAGCACATCTACCAATGTATATGGAATTTTATTCTATTAACAACAAGGAAACCTATACAATTACTTCTGAGATAAAGTCCTTCACCGACTTGAGTTCCTGTTTCCTTTTCCTCCTCAAAGATCAACTGATGTGACAAATACTAATTTTATCATCCGTTGACATCATCATCCGTTGATATTATTATCCGTCGATTATCAACATCCGTCGATATCATCATCATCCGTCGATGCTTGTAGTCATCATCCGTCGATGCTTGAGTCATCATCCGTCGATGTTTGTAGTCATCATTCGTCGATGCTTCTGATAGTTTCTGTTTGATATCATCAATTGCTCCTAACAATCTCCCCTAACTTGTTCATTATGGAAATATGGACAAGTTCCAATTGATGATGTCAAAACTATCTAAATGCAGGAATCAAGTTTGCATATTCAATCTTGCTTCAATGAATATCAGACTTTACTCTTCATCCTGAACTGCTTCTTTAACTTGAGCAATCTCAGAGGTTAATTCCACTTCCTCGGCTTAGAATGCTTCAATAAATCTTCCTTCTTCTTCTTTCCAAGAGCTTTGGCTTTAGACTTTGAAATCTTTGACTTCTCTCCTATCTTCTCTTTTCCTTTAAGCTTCAAGTCAACAGTTACTGTAATTTGTGATCTGAGATCTTCTGTTTGACTGATTTCCCCTATAACTACACCTCTCGTTGGTCTGTTAGAAGGATTTCTTCATAAAGTACTTGAGAAATAACAACAATATTAGCATTTGCTGTCTTCATGGAATTCTTGAAGTCTTCCTCCATTTGCCTTAGTTGTTCAAGATCAACTCCAGAATTTCTTTTTGCATATGTTCTTCTACTCCCCTCAGAGTCAAATAATTGAATCTTTGGATCCTTGTAACGCATAGTTGTCTTCCAGAGATTGAAGAAATTTACTTGCTTCAGCACCAACTTCTATCTTCAGAATACCTTGGTCTTCATCAGAAATGTTAAATCTTTAACTCTTCTTTTTTTTCTCTCCTTTTGTTATCATTCTGTCCCCCTTATTACCTCCATCAGAATTTTCAGCATCAGTACTTGTCAATGACTCTCATTTAGATTTAATAATATTCTCCCCCTTTTTGGCATCATCACCAAGTAGTAGAGAAAGAACCAACTCCATTAAATTCTGTACTTTTGTAAGTTGAGCAGACATTTGATCTTGTTTAGCTTCCAATCTAGCTTGACTGGCTTCAATTAAAGTTTATCTGGAAACTATTGGTGAAATTTGTTTTTGAATTTCCTGATGAATAGTCAGCTTTGAAGCAATCAAAGATTCTTTAATCTGATTTATTTGAGTAGTAGTTGCTTCATGAGCTGTGTGTAAGGATCTGACAACTAAAATTGATGCTTTCAGAAGATTCAACATATCAGGATTTGTAATCTTATGTTCCGCTGTTTCCAAATATGCAACAACTTGTGTTCTGGAAATAGGATATGTATTATTTTTCCAATGAGCATTCCAGAGATTATCAGAATAATCCTTTTCTTTTATAGCATCTAATTCTTTCAGTTTCTTTTGTCTCACATGCATATGCATATCTTCAGGGAATAATAGACCATCCTTAGGATCTATAATAACATTAGAAATAATAGGTTCTTCACCATCATTAGATTCTTCAACAACAACGGGATTTTGCACTAATTGTTGAAATGCATCACTAGCTTCACCATGAAGATTTGAATGAGAAATTGGTGCAATATATGGTCCAGTAGTTTCAGAAGCTTCCACACCTTCAGCAGTTAAACTCCACATCTTCAAGTATTGTAGATAAATGAATTGGAGCTTTGAGATTACTTCTAGAACTTCAGTTCCTGTAACATGTTGTGGTGATTTTAAAATGGATAAAACTTTATGAATGAACTGTTGTGCTACTACATCTTCAACAATAACATGGATTTCCTCAAATGATAGTAAAGTAGAATAAATGGACTATTTTTCAACAAAAACAGGGATTATACTATGTGGTGGAATAGTAGAATGTATGGACTGCAAGAAAATATCAGTACTTAGACTCGCAGGGAAATTAATAGCGTTTGGTTTATCATAGTGTTCTTGATGTTCAACAGACTGCTATTTAGTATATGTATCTTTAGAACTCTGAGCACCTACAAATATATAGCAAATAAAAATTTAATCTCTCTATTCTTTTAAAGTAGTCTCACTACTGCTCACACCACACATCTCATGACTTTCAATGGTCAGACCTTTCTCACAAGGATTACTAAATCCTATCTCTCATCTACCTCTCCTTTTTCCAGGAAGGATCTTGCCTCTCTTAAATTCTGCTTTTCTCTCAATCTTTTCACACATCTCACTCAAAAAGGTTCAGAAAGATTGTCCTACATAAATAAGAGGTGGCTAAAGAAGGGTGATCTGTATTCATACAACTAGTGGTAGTCCTTAAATAAGGTCTAGTAGTAATCATGCCAACAGGATTTATATAATGAAAAATTTAATAAATGCTGAAAGAACTAGATCAGTATTTAAAATAAATGTTGATAAAGTAATAACAGTATTTATACCTTGTGAATACATAATTTAGCTCACTATTGATATTGTGGTTATGACAATTGTTGTTCATCAATAATGAGAACCTCCATTTGAATTTGAGAGGATTTGAACCGGTTACTGTCATGTACCATCATCTCAAACCTTTGTTCTTCTTGCAAAGAACTAACACCTGAATCTGTTTATTGAAAGCTATCACAGAGTCTTCAGTAAAAACTGATGAAACCTTTGTGTCTCTGTTAGTATCATTAAGATCTACCTCAACAAGTAGTCTCTAACCAACTTAATGTTGTTTCTAAGTGGTGAGAATAATTCAAGAATTATGACACTTTATTTTTGGCAACATTTGAGAAAAAATTCAAGTGTTTTAGTTGTGAGAAGAAATTTAAGATTTTAAGATATTTGGTGTTAAGAAATGAGTGTGAACAACTTTCTTGGTGAGAAAAAGAAAGTTTCAAAGAATTTGGATAGAATGCAACAGTCAAAGATTATAATTCTCGTGAACTCAGAATTAAATCTTTCATAAATTTCTTCTGTTACTCATGTTACTTCTTGTAATGTGCTCAATCTGTACTATAGTGAACATATGAACTCAAATTGAGATTAGTTTCTTCACATGCACTATTAAAATCATCTGAAATTAAGCATGTAGCACTGATTTGAATATGACAATTAAAATCATTCAAGCACAAACAAGAAAGTAAACAAATAGTCACTTAAGATAGCAAAGAAACTTAAAGATTTTCATTAATTATTAAAAAGATGAATACAAGACAGAGTCATAAAATAATCCTAGCACAAGCTAGAACTATTCCTAGAAACTATCCCATCTTCAACTTCTTCAGAGCTTCTTGCTTCTTCATGGCTCGGTGGTGATAAATTCTACTCATTGTGCCTGCAAGAGAGATGATATTCTCTTGTAGTTCAAGAGCTGCTTGACAAGTACGTTCCGCCAGTTCAGCACAAAGTTCTTCTTTAAGAAGAACGTCTGTAGTAAAGAAATGCAGTTCCAACTGATCATCCCAGGAGAGATGATCATAGAGTGAATTTGGAACTTCAGTTGGGTAATAAACTTCACCACCAATATGCACCTTATGTCCGTATGGATCAAAGTACATCTTTTCATCACTAGGATTAAAGATCGGTAGATAACATCCACTACTGCGTGTGTAAAACTGGAATTGAGCTATTTTTGATAAGTAAGGTCATGAATAAGATTTTGAGAAGATGATAAGTTGAGTATCAAAAAGGCAGTGAGTAGTTTTGAGAGTGGAGGGTTGTATTTATACCAGAAAGGTTTAGAAACTGTAGAGACTCTTTGATTTACCAAGTAATAATTGACCATAATGCAAATACGCGATTACACGTATCTAGGTAAACAAAAAGTAATCTCTCTCTTCAAATTCCTATTCCCAATGTAAATACTCAAGTATTACAAGATACTTACATTAGAACTAACCCATTTAAGCAACTAAAACATATTCCACTATCTCACTGTATAATTAAAAATACTGCTTAATAATTTATTTCGAACAAGTTTAAAATAATCAATAAAGTATAACAATAAATCAAGTCTTGATCATTATCAACATTTTAATAATAATTATCATGACTTATCAACTAGTGCATAAACTATTAGTAAAAGCAAGTTTTAACTAAAAACAGAATATGTAAGCAAAATCAGTAGTTCAACATGCAGTTTTCACATAAAATCATTTAGCACAATTTTCATGTTATCATGGCATCAACATTTAGCATAAGAATTAGTATCTAACAAGTACTAACAAATAATAAGATACCATGCTTCAATAATATCAGCAGACTTAATTATCAGAGTTTGAGAATCGTCCTGAAATCATTCCCAATTCATTCACCAATCTTGTGAATGTAGCTTCACATAGATGCTTGGTGAATATATCTGCTACTTGCTGATCTGTTGGAACAAAGACCAATTCCACTGTACCAGCTTCCACATGTTCCCTTATGAAATGGTATCTGATACTGATGTGCTTAGTCATTGAATGTTGCACTAGATTTCCTGTCATTGCAATAGCACTTTGACTATCACAATATATAGGAATAGAAGAATAGTCTAACCCATAATCCAGTTGTTGATTCTTCATCCATAGAATTTGAGCACAACAGCTTCCTGTAGCAATGTATTCTGCTTCTACAGTTGATGTGGAAATTGACTTTTTTTCTTGCTGAACCAAGAAACCAATCTGCCACCAAGGAATTGGCAGCTCCCAGAAGTGCTTTTCCTGTCTATTTTGCATCCTGCAAAATCAGCATCTGAATATCCAATTAGCTTAAAGTCTGAATCTCTAGGATACTATAATCCCAATTTCTTGGTGCCTTTGAGATACTTGAAGATTCTCTTTACAGCTAATAGATGAGGTTCTCTAGGGTCATCTTGGAACCTTGCACAGAGACAGGTAGCATACATGATATCGGGTCTACTAGCAGTCAGATATAGGAGTGAGCCAATCATACCTCTGTAGTTAGTTATATCTATTGAAGAACCAGTATTTAAATCTAACTTGGTTGCAGTGGCCATGGGAGTTGATGCAGTTGAGTAGTCTTGCATTCCAAATCTTTTAAGTAGATTCCTGGTGTATTTGGATTAATTTATGAAGGTTCCTTCATCAGTCTGTTTAACTTGTAACCCCAGAAAATAACTCAATTCTCCCATCATACTCATTTGATACCTGAATTGTATTAGCTTTGCAAATCCCTCACAAAGTTTATCATTAGTAGATCCAAAAATGATATCATCAACAAATATCTGTACTAATAACCAGTCCTTACCATGGTATTTATAAAAGAGATTTTTATCAATTGTACCTCTTGTGAAACCACTCTCTAGCAGAAATAGAGCAAGTGTTTCACACCAGGCCATTGGAGCTTGCTTTAGTCCATAGAGTGCTTTATCCAGTAAGTAGACATGATCTGGATACCTTGGTTCAATGAACCCCGGAGGCTGTTCAACATAAACTTCCTCTTCTAGTTCTTCATTTAAGAATGCACTCTTCATATCCATTTAGAACACCTTAAACTTCTTGTGAGTAGCATAGGCAAGAAAGATTCTTATTGCCTCTAGCCTCGCAACTGGAGCAAATGTTTCATCATAATCAATGCCTTCTTGTTGTGAGTAACCGTTTGCAACCAGTCTTGCTTTGTTCCTTATAACAATGCCCTCACTGTCAGTTTTATTTCTGAACACCCACTTTGTGCCAACTACAGATCTGTTCTTTGGTCTTGGCATAAGAGTTCATACTTTGTTCCTTTCAAATTCAATGAAGCTCTTCTTGTATTGCTGTGACCCAGTTAGCATCTTGCAAAGCTTCTTTAACCTTTTTAGGTTCAGTTTGAGATTGAAAAGAATGGTAGAGACATTCATTATGAGTGGCTTTTCTTGTTTTTACACCACTGTCAGGGTTTCCAATGATTAAGTCAGGTGTGTGTGACTTAGACCATCTTCTTGCAAATGGAAGTTGACTCCTTGGAGATGAACCTCCCCCTTGATCCATGAATTCTCTGTTATTTCTTTGATTAGTAACACTATTATTTCCTGATGCTCCCCCTGAATCAGTATTCCCGTTATTATCAGTATTTGACTCATCAGAATTTAAGGAAGATGAGTCTGATGATCTTTCGATTGATGTCTCTTGAGATGAATCACTTGTTGTAGTATCTGGATTTGAGTTATGTTGATCCCCCTCAACATATGCTTCAGTGTCAGAAGTATTTTCATTGTCCTATGGAATCTCAAAGCTTTGAGTGATATCAGGACTTACTGTACCAGAGTCAGTATTTAAAAGTTCAGCATAAAGTACTTCATTTTTAAATCTCAACTTGTCATGGTCATCTGCATCTTCTAGACCTGTTATCTTTTTGTCATCAAAAGATACATTTATAGATTCCATAACTGTTCTTGTTCTCAGATTGTAAACTCTGAAGGCTTTTGTAGTCAACGGATAACCCAAAAATATTCCTTCATCAGCTTTCAAAGCAAACTTGGTCAGCTGCTCTGGATGAGTTTTGAGAACAAAACACTTACAACCAAAGATATGAAAGTACTTCAAATTTGGCTTCTTCCCTTTCACCATCTTAAATGATGTTTCTCCATGCTTGTTGATCAATGTTGCATTTTATGTAAAGCAAGCAGTTTGCACAGCCTCATCCCAGAAGTAGGTAGGCAATCTTGCTTCATCTAGCATGGTTCTTGCCGCTTCTATCAGAGTTCTATTCTTTCTTTCAACAACTCCATTTTGTTGTGGAGTTCCAGGAGCAGAAAAATCTTGTTTTATCCCCTTTAGTTTGCAGAAGTCTTCCACAGAGCTATTCTTGAATTCAGTTCCATTATCACTTCTGATGATCTTCACTTTGTATGATGATCCTTTCTCTAGCTCCCTCACATGATCAAGAAGAATGGATGGAGATTCATCCTTAGTGTGCAGAAAATACACCCATGTGTATCTTGTATATTCATCAATAATTACGAGTGCATAGCTCTTCTTGGCAATTGACATAACATTCACCGGACCAAAGAGATCAACATGAAGTAGATGATATGGTTCAAGAATTGAGTTAGTTTTACTCTTGAAAGAAGTTTTCCTTTGCTTGGCTTTCTGGCATGAGTCACATAAGCTATCAGGAGTAAAAACTGCATAGGGCAATCCTCTTACAAGATCTTTCCTCACAAGTTCATTGATATTGTTGAAGTTCAGGTGAGAAAGTCTTTTATGCCAGTTCCAGCTGTCTTCCACAGATGCTCTATTCAGTAGATAAACTTTTGAATTATCAAAACTTGTGGAGACCCTGGCTTCATATATAAACTACCATGTCTCACACCAGTCAATGTGATCTTGCCATTAGACTTACTGACAATTTCACAATGCTCCTTATAAAAGTTGACATGGTAACCTCTGTCACAGATCTAACTCACACTAATCAGATTATACTTGAGTCCTACAACTAGAGCTACATTTTCAATGATGATTTCCAACTTTGATTTTGCCATATCCCAAGATTTTTCCTAAGTTGCCATCTCTATAAGAAACGTTTGGGTCAGCCTTCTCCTCAAATTCTGATAGCAGGGATTTATAACCAGTCATATGTCTTGAGCATCCACTATCCAACACTAGAGCATTCCTCATATCACCCTGCAATCAGTAATTTGAATCAGTTAGTGTTTCCAAGGACCCAGACTTTCTTGGATCCTTTGGCCTTTTTAAGTTTGTTAACATACGCAGCAGAAGATGTTTTATCAGAATTTATGTTAACATCCTTACTATCAGTATCTATACATGCAGAAACATATTTTTCCTTAATTAAAGAGGGTTTCAGTTTATAATAATCATAATACAAACTGTGATACTCTTTACATGTATAGATAGAATGCCAAACACTTCCACAATGAAAACAAGGACTCTGTGGTTTATATCTAACTGTTCTATTCCTAAACTCTGATTTAGAAGGAACAATATTTATCTTTTTATTCTTCTTTCAAGAGTTAGCAAGATGATTAGTGCTACCACAGTTTGAACAGGTCTTTCTAGGTGCGTTAGGGGGAGTCACATAATTTCCATTCTTATTAACACCTACCTTGTCATTCCTATTTTTCCTAGACCTTTTCCTCTTGTCTTTCATGTGTAGATCCTTCAGCTTTTGCTTAAGCTATTTCTGAGTCTTTGAACCAATTTTTTACTGAATTTGTGTGAACTTGTTCACTCTTTTCAGTAAATAAGTTTAATCTATGTGCCGAGGTAGTACTTTCCTCATGGATTGACTTAACAGTATTAGCACTGGGATTAAACTTAATGGTCTTTATTTGAACCTTGTTCAGTTTAACCTTGCTATCAGTTTTTATTGGTTATGTTATCGCAGTTTCTTTTCCACTTTACTTATCAGAATTAGATCTTGCCGAATATCCTAATCCTGATCCCCAACAACCATTCTCTAGAATTTTCCCAGTTGATTTTCCTGAGTTAGTCCAAAGTTTAATGACTTCTCTTTATTTTGCTAGCTCCTTCTTTAGATAAGCATATTTTTCCAACAATTTTCTTTAATATAAACAGCATTATCTCTTTCTTTTTGAATTTCTAGCATGGAAAGCAACTCAATTTCTAGGTAATCATTCATTTTCTTTAACACAGAATTTTCACACTTAATTATATTATTCTCTAAGGTTTGATCCCTAAAACTAACATGTAGAGACTTAAGAAATAATAATAACTCATGGATATCATCAGTATTCAAAGCAAGAGTAGACTGAGGTACCTTTAATTCAGCATTATCATCCTCAGCATCAGCTTTTGCCATGAGAGCATAATTAACTCCATCATCTGAATCTGATGAATCATCCCAGTTTCTCTTCCTTGAGATCAAGGCTTGTTTCTTCTCAGCTCTGGGTTTTCTGTAGTCAGCTACAAAATGTCCAATTCCATCACAATTGTAACGTCTCTCTTTTGACTTGTCAAGTTTTCCAAATCTTGATTCCTTCCCATCAATATTTCTCTTGTTGTTCCTCTTATCAGAGTTTGAGGAACTCGAACCTTTTCTAGAAAAACTTCTCCCTTTCCTGAAGTTCTTGTAGACCATCTTCTTGAAGCTTTTAACAAGTACGGAAACCATTTGTTCCACATCTTCATTATTGTTATGATCGCTGTCAGTATCTGATTCAGTATCATTATTTGAGTCATCATCAGAATTTGATGATTTGGTATCTGACTTTGCAATCATGGCTTTCCCTTTGGATTAGCTTTTTCTCCAAGCTTTCTCCTTTGGCTTCTCTTCAACCTTGACTGCAACTGGTCTAGATTTTGATCCTTTCCTCTTGCTTCTTTGCTTCATCTCTAGTTCATGAGTTTTCAGAATTCCATAGATCTCATCTAGAGGTGTGTCATTAAGTTCATAGTTTTCCTTATTGATATGACTTTATAGTCCCACTTTCCAGGGAGAGCAAGTAGGAACTTTAGGTTTGAGTCCTCCGAATCATATTCTTTGTCGACAAAGGATAAGTGTAAGGAATATGTTGTGTAATTGATGATAAGCTAAACAAAACACCTTAGTAGATTTAACTTAATGAATTTTGTAGCACCCGATGGATGATCAATTATAGTCCTGAAGGATGATTCAATATAGTCCCGTCGGATGACTAACTGATATCCATTGGGTGAGTAGTTTATGTAACAATAAGTACTGTAGCACATTTCTGCAAACAACTTTGTATAGATTCTGTAGTAGCTTATGAATCATGTAGACTGCTAGTAGATTTGCAAAATAGGTTGATTAAATGTAAATATAAGACGTCTTGTAATTCTGCACAAATGAAATGGAGTCAAGTGATAAATGGCTACCCGACGGATGATCAATAAAGCTACCCGACGGATGATCAACAAGGCTACCCGATGGATAACAAGAATGTACCCGACATATGATCAATTCAAATATCTATTGACAGTGACAACATAGTCACAACACAGTCACATGCATCAAGTGTTTGCTAAAGGAATGTGGTAGCCTGTTTAACAGGGTTTTGAGAACAAAGAAGTATTGCCATTTCCATGCTATTATGAAGATATTCAAAGATGCTGGAATAGAGTAGTGAAGCAGCATGGAGTTAGACTTGATATGTTTTGCTTTATTATCTTATCTTATTACCATGTAAACTTGGTGATATGTAAACCGAGTGTAGTAAGTAGAACAACCAACAAATAGACTAAGAAAATACATTCTCAGAGAAACATTTGTAAGCTGTATCCTGTAGCATTTCTCTGCAAGTTTAGTTGTTCATATTTGTGACTACAGCTATGAGCTATTCAAGCTTCAAGCTTCACAGGGTTTTCTCGATATATATATATATATATATATATATATATATATATATATATATATATATCTGAATATATATATATCTGGTGGATACATTCAAATTCACCAGAAAGTTTTAAAGACATGTGTTTTTATTACTTGTGTTTTGATATATGTAATTCTTTCATTCCGCACTTTACAAATTAAACACTTATATATTATTGAGTTAGAACATTTTTCATTAATCTCAAAAAGAAGCCAGAATTACATTCAACCCCCCCCTTCTATAATTCTTGTTGTATTGTTAGGGAATAACAATTGGTATCAGAGCAAGCTCTTGAAGAACAAAGAGTTTAAAGATCACAACAAAACAGTAAGATGAACAAGAAGGATGTTGGAGTGAAAATTCCATTTCTGGACAAAGACAATTATCACCACTGGAAGATGAAAATGCACCTACATCTTCTTTCTCAAGATGAGGCCTATGTGGATTGTATAGAGAGAGGTCCTCATATGTCAATGAGAGCTGCAACATGCAATGAACCATCTGTTCCCAAGCCTAGGCATGAATGGTCAGATCCTGATATTGAGCAAGTCAGGAAAGACAAGAAGGCCATGAAATATTATTCAATGGAGTTGATGGTGATATGTTTGATAACATCATCAACTGCAAAACAGCCAATGAGGTTTGGGACACAATTTAGATTATATGTGATGGTACTGAGCAAGTAAGGGAGAATAAGATGCAGCTGCTAATTCAGCAATATGAGCACTTTCATTGTGAAGATAGTGAGTCTCTCACTGATATTTTTAGTAGATTTCAAAAACTATTAAATGCTCTAAAGTTCCATGGAAGAGTCTATCAGACAAAAGACTCCAATCTCAAGTTCTTTAGATCTATTCCAAAGGAGTGGAAACCAGTGACAATCTCACTGAGAAATTCTCAGGATTACAAGGAGTTTACCTTGGAGAGATTGTATGGCATCCTGAAAACTTATGAGCTTGAAATAGAGCAAGATGAGAGGATGGAGAAAGGAAGGAAGAAAGGAGGGTCCATAGCACTGGTAGCTGAGTTGGAAAAGGAGAAGGAGGTGAAGGTAGAAGCTGTTGAGTCTACTTCAATGGTCTGTGAAAACAAGGGTAAGGGGCTGGTAGCTGAAACTGAAGATTATTTGAGCCAAGATGATATGGATGATATTGATGAATATCTTATATTTCTTTCCAGAAGATTTGCCAAGCTCAAGTTCAAAAAGAACTTTGGAGCAGCTAAGCCAAGTAGAAACTTGGTGGATAAATCAAAATTCAAATGTTTCAAATGTGGCTTGGCAGGGCATTTTGCCAGTGAGTGTAGAAAGTCAGATTCCAGCAAAAAGAAGTTTGAGCCTGTGGATTATAAACAGAAGTATTTTGAGTTGCTCAAGCAAAAGGAAAGGTCTTTCATTACACAAGAAAATGACTGGGCAGCAGATGGACTGGATGAGAATGAAGATGTCAGCTATGTCAATCTAGCCCTAATGGTCAAGTCTGATGAAACAAAAACAAGCTATTCTAGTAATCAGGTAATCACCACTAACCTAGTACATTTATCTAAAGCTGAGTGTAATGATGCAATTAATGACATGTCTACAAAATTATATCATTTGTGTGTTACACTTAAGTCCCTCACTAAGGAAAATGCTAAAATCAAAGAAAACAATCTGTTTTTAAGTGAGAGGAATAATGTGCTAGAATCTCAGTTTATTGAATTTGAGAAATTGAGAATTGAGTGTAAGATTGCTAAGGATAAATTAATTGAGTCCTTGAAGAAAGAAGATATTTTGAAGAAGCAACTTGAATGAGAACAAGAGGTGATTAAGGCATGGAAATCATCCAGAGATGTTCATGCTCAAATCACTAAAGTTAAGGTTTTGAGTCCTTTTGTGATGCAGCCTGGAAAAAGAGTAAGGAAAAGCTGAAATCCAATTTGGTTGAAGGATTGCTAGCAGATGTAGACTCGACGGATGATGAAAGTCATCCGTCGGATAATCAAAAGGATTATCCGTCGAGTGACATAAATCCTCATTTGTCGGCTGTGAGCAAACCTGTGAGCAAAGCCAAACTTGCTAAGTTAAATGAAAAATATGGACCAGTTTCCAAAAAACTCTGTTCCAGAAGAATCAAGTCAAGTGAAGAAGGAGAAGAAAGTGAATGTTGGTCATCTGTCCATCAAGCAATTGAATGACAGATTAGAAAAGATTGAGGTTAAAAAAGAAACTAAAAAGAAAAACAATAGAAATGGGAAAGTAGGGATTAACAAATATAACAAATACACACCTGATAAGTATGCTCCAAGAAAAACCTGTGTTAAGTGTGGTAGTATTAATTATTTGTCCGTTAATTGTAAACTTGCCATGCCTACTCCTATATCTGTACCATCTTCTTTTCCCAACATGAATGCCATGCCTTCTATGCCTTTGAATGCTATGTCTACTCAGAATATGAATGCACAATTTGCTAATATGCCATTTGCACCTAATCCTTATTATGCTGCATTTAGTATGCCTCAAATTCCATTTAGCATGCCTTACTGGAATAACATGTTTGCAAATAGCATACCTTTTCCTATTAATCAAAATATGCAAGATTATTATGTTTTAAAGACTGGTTTCAAAGGTCCAACTCAGATGACTAAGGATGAATCAGATATCCCCAAGTCAAATGAGACCAAACCTAAGAAACAAAAGAAGAAATCTAACAAGGCAGGACCCAAGGAAACTTGGGTACCAAAATCAACTTGATTTGGTTTTGATGTGTGCAGGGAAACAAAAAGAATCTTTGGTACCTGGATAGTGGTTGTTCAAGGCACATGACTACAGATTCTACCCTGCTCACAGAGTTCAAGGAGAGAGCTGGCCCAAGTATTACTTTTGGAGATGACAGCAAGGGTTGTACTGTGGCACCCTTTAAACCCGGGGTCTAGATTTGGGGGTCACTAGCCAATAAATCATAATAAAATAATCACAGCATAATAATATAATAAATATGACCCCTTGCATGCAACTGGATCGATCATAGGTTATAGTATGAAACAGGCACTAAAACAAACCCAAGTGTTATTACAAACCATAAGTCTAATTAGTTTTACAATTTATTCAAATTTTATTACAAACCTCTAGACTAGTTAAGCGTCCCAAACTGTCTTCCTGGAAACACACCAAACTATCTACAAGCACACAACTTCTAGTCAAACCTGGAACTCAAGATTGCCCTGGCCTAGCTGAAAGAATCAGGATATGAAACAAGTATGAGCGAAAGAAATGCTCAGCAAGCAGTAATTAGCTTATGATTTGGAACAACAACAACAATATATCTGATGAACAAAACCAAACCACAATACCTGAACAATATTAAAACTGATATATATTTGATAATAAACAACATTTGCAATATATTTTTGTTTTGGGATTGGAATCCTCGAACGACGGTGTGTTGCCGCCGGTGATCAGCCGTGGAGCAACACCGGTATGCCGAAGCATATCCAACTAAACAAAAGGTACCCAAGGCACATATCGGCCTAGCAAGGTGTTATATCCTGTATAACACATAGCTCATGCTGGACCGCCGCCACGGCCTCTTACGCAACCATCCAACCCATAAAAACAATTTTCCGTCAAAGGAGTCGAATCAAATGACATACTTAATCACATAACTCTCCATTTCTCATGGTCCGGAGTTTTCTCAACAACCAATGGTGAAATAACCAGAACAATTAGTTATTCGCTAATCTCAATTCAAAGCTTCACTTTATAGAGTAAGTTATAGCGAAATGTAAAAACATTTAACTATTCTGAACTTAGAATAGTAGAGAAATTGAAAAAAATAGAGTTCAGAGTCAATATTACTTGAACGATAAGTCAAGATATAAATATTTGCATAATATGATTCGAAATAAATGTCACTTGAACAATAAGTGAAGTTAGGGGTACTTGCCTGGTATGCTCGATAATCTCTCACTATAATTCTGCTTATAGCTGCTAGCTACTATCTCCGTCTAACACTTGATCACCCTCCTTGCTACTTGATTCTATAAACAAAAGGACTATCTTAATTGACAAAACCAAACTCAATCGACGTAACTATATGTCTTGACATCTACCCGATCGTTTATAACTAAGCTTGGCATTCTAAAACTGTAAACAGATAGCGTGCATATCACGTAACACATAATCATGGCATTCGTATAACACGTAATCACATATTTCATGTAACACATAAGTCAGATCATTAAAAGATATGTCACAGTGCGTTCAGAATAAAAATCAGGTTATTAATAATATTTACCGATCAGATACCGACTTAAACTGATACACAAATCAAATATCATTGCAATACAAAATAAATTAGGACTCAAAAGTATTTTTATTGGAAGCGCAATATTTTTCTGAGTCTGTACGCGTTTGTTTCGTATTAAACGGACGAACGGTTTAATTATTACGAATAAAATAAGAAATAAATGGAAATAAATCAATTAATATTAATATTAATTGATTTCTAAATACCAAAATATAATTTTTAAAAGCCTAAAAATTATTTTTTTAGAAATTATTTGAATTAATTATAAATAATTTATATTTATTTAACTATTTATAAATTAAATTAATTGATTAAATGATTTTAATCAATTAATTAAATTCATAAATAATTAACTAAAATGAATTATAAATAATTAAATCAAATTATATTTTTGAAAATAATAAAAGAAAATAATTTTTGGAATTTAAAATAATTCAGAAAATAATTTTTAGAATTTTAGATAATAAATAAATAATTTTTGAAAGTAAAATAAATGAGTTTTAAAATTTTGAAAATGAATTTTGAAAATAAAAAAAAAACAGAAAATCCCACAAACAGGTTTTTATGGCTGGGTTTTGGGGAATAAAAATCAAAACTGGGTCGGATTAACCCCAAAATCGGGCCCTCAAGAATTTGTTGCCGGGTCGGGTCGAAGCCAATCGGAAACTGGGTTGAGCCCAGAATCCGGTGACTTCTGCCAGATTCTGGCAACTGATTTCCCCCTGCCAAAACACACGGCCACACTCAGATTATCCACCTACTTGCTTACAAATCAACACAGTTATTCAAGCCACTTAAAAGCTAATGAGCACAGTCCCAGGTCGTCTTCTCTGACGAGCTCAAGCCAAAATCCGGCGAACTCGACCGGAAAAGAGACCGGCTAACCCGAATCTCGCAAAACTTGACCAAACTCAGAGATTTACACATGAAATCGAAGCTTACAACACGGGGAATCTTCTTGTAACATCCTAAATAACAAACGATCAATATATAATCCCGAAATCGAACATAAGCTATTCAAGAACCAAGAACTCGGTTCGAACGTTCCAGCAATAAAACGAGTATGATTTTTACATAAATCAATTACTCTAATCATGGTAAAGCTATTGTAATCATCAAAAACATCCAGCACAATCCAGAATTCAAAACCCCAAATTTTGAAGATTATGAACAAAAAAAAATCAAAATTTAATTCGATTACCCTTTGATAAAATTGATTGCACGAACGGGAAGAACACGATCAACGATCGAATCAATCTCAAGAACTCAAACCCTTACCCCCAATCTGATTTTCCTATTTTTTTTTCTAAATTTGTGTCTATTTTTGGATAAAATTAAAAAATAAAATAAAATAAAACATAAATCAGCTATTTATACTTACAACAAATTATATCCCCAAAATTATTTAAGGGTGTTTTTATCCCCTAATTATAATAATTAGGGCCCCAAAATAATAATTACGGGGAATAATTTTAAAAACGATAAAATACAAAATTAATGTCAAAATTCCCCAAAAATTGCGAATAATTTAAAAATACAAAAATAAAGGGTATTTGAAATGAGAATAATTTTATAAAAATAAAAACACAGATTTTGTGGGGTTTGTCGTCCCGGTGGGGTCCCGGTCCGATGATTTTTGAAAAACAGGAACGATCCCTAAATTACCAGAAAAGCCCGATAACACATAAAATGCATTGAAACACGCGTAAAATGAATACGAGTTCGAATTGCATATCGATTCATATAATTATAGTTTAAACATATATTAATCAATCGAAAAATTTTCTGGCCCGCACAGAAATATCATGGCAATGATCACTTTAAATTTATAAAACACATAATATTTATTTATTTAACACATAATATTCACATAATTTTCCCGTTTATTACATATACTGTAGGATATGGCTTAATTTCAAAAGACAATGTCATCATTGAGGAGGTTGCCCTAGTGGATGGTCTCAAGCATAATTTGCTGAGTATCAGCCAGCTTTGTGATAAGGGGCAATTCAGTAACCTTCAATTCAGAAGCTTGTGTTGTGTCTAACAAAAGAAGCAACAAAGTGGTTCTCACTGGTGTGAGAAGAGGAAATGTGTATCTAGCTGACTTCAACTCATCAAATGCAGAATCTTTTACTTGTCTTCTCAGTAAAGCAACTCAAGATGAAAGTTGGTTGTGGTACAAAAAGCTATCCCATCTAAACTTCAAGACCATGAATGAGCTTGTCAAGAAAGAACTGGTTAGATGCATTCCTCAAGTGGAGTTTTCTAAGGATGGACTGTGTGATGCCTGCCAAAAAGGGAAGCAGATCAAAGCATCATTCAGAAATAAGCTTGATTCAACAATTGAAGAACCTTTACAATTGCTACACATGGATCTATTTGGACCAGTCAATGTGTTGTCCATATCAAGGAAAAGATTTTGCCTAGTAATTATAGATTATTTCTCAAAGTTCTCTTGGACATATTTCCTAAAGTCTAAAGATGATGCCAGTGAAATCATCATCAATCACATTAGGCAAGTCAACAATCATCCTGATTTCAAAGTAAGAAGAATCAGGAGTGATAATGGAACGGAGTTCAAGAATTCTGTGATAAGATCATTTTATTAAGAAAGTGGGATAATGCATGAGTTTTCTGCAGCAAGAACTCCACAACAAAATGGAGTGGTAGAAAGGAAAAATAGATCTCTTATTGAAGCTGCAAGAATAATGCTTGAAGAATCAAAGTTACCAACATTTTCTGGGATGAAGCTGTAAATACTGCCTGCTACACTCAGAATATTTCTTTGGTTAATCAATCAAAGTGCATGACACCATATCAATTGGAGATGAAGATTCTCACGAGAGTCTCAAATTAGATAATGTGGAGATGGTTAGCGATGACAGTGATGATGAAAGTGAACTAGGAAACAATGGAAAAGGATAATGCAGAAAAACCTACTACTAATGAAGCGCCAAATTCAACATCTATCGTGTTGCAAAATGCTTCATCCATCAGGAGACAATCTGCTTTATCCGTCGGGAGATAATTAGCCTCATCCGTCGGAACACAAAATGCATCATCCGCCGGGTTTTCAAAAGAAGCTGAAAGTCAGAATAAATCACTTACAGAAAATTCTCCTTTCTCAAATCAAAGATTCACAAACTCGGGGGGAGTTTCTAATAATCAAAACTCAGTCACACATCAAGACAACAATGAGGCCTCTTCATCTAGAGCTAATCTACCTCAACAAAGGAAATGGACAAAATATCACCCCTTTGAGCTTATCATTGGTGATGTGTCTTCTAGAGTTCAAACAAGGAGAGCAACTCAATAAGAATGTCTATATAGCAGCTTCCTATCTAAGGAAGAACCAAAGAAGGTAGAAGAAGCTTTATTGGATCCTGATTGAATTTTAGCTATGCAGGAGGAGCTAAACCAATTTGAAAGGAATAAAGTATGGAAGCTGGTACCCAAGCCTAAAGGAAAGAATCCAATTGACACCAAATAGGTATTCATAAACAAGATGGATGAAAATGGCATAGTGGTTAGGAACAAAGCTAGATTAGTTGCTAGGGGCTATTATCAACAAGAAGGAATAGATTTTGATGAAACTTTTGCTCCTGTTGCAAGACTTGAAGCCATCAGAATTTTCTTAGCCTATGCAGCTCATGCCAATTTCAAGGTCTATCAAATGGATGTCAAAAGTGCATTTCTGAATGGAGATTTGGAGGAGGAAGTCTATGTTAGTCAGCCTCCTGGTTTTGAAGATCCAAATTTCCCAAATCATGTCTACTATCTTTTGAAAGCACTTTATGGACTGAAGCAAACACCTAGAGCCTGGTATGACACTTTATCAAAGTTTCTTTTGGAAAATCACTTCACAAGAGGTACTGTTGATAAAATTTATTCTTTAAAAATGTTAATGGCTCTAGTATACTTGTTCAAATTTATGTAGAAAGTTTTCCAAATTGATGCAAAGTAAGTATGAAATGAGCATAATGGGAGAACTAACTTACTTTCTTGGTTTGCAAGTTAAGCAAGTTAGTGATGGAATATTCATTAGTCAGACTAAATACATTCATGATCTTTTAAAGAAGTTTTATCTAATGGATTGCACATCTACAAAAACTCCCATGGCCACTGTAACTAAGCTTGAATTAAACACTACTGAAAAGTCTGTGGATATTTCAAGTTATAGGGGAATGGTTGGTTCACTTCTGTACTTAACAGCTAGTAGGCCAGATATAATGTTTTCTACTTGTCTTTGTGCTAGATTTCAGGCTGATCCTAGAGAATCTCATTTAGTAGCTATTAAGGGAATTATCAAATATCTCAAGGGAACACCAAAACTTGGCATTTGGTACCCTAGAGATTCTGGTTTTGATCTAACTGGTTATTCAGATGCAAATTGTGCAGGTTGTAAAATAGACAGAAAAAGTACAACAGGAACCTGTCAATTTCTGGGAAACAACCTTGTGTTCTGGTTCAGTAAAAAGCAAAATTCAGTTTCTACTTCTACAGCTGAAGCTGAATATATTGCTGCTGGTAGTTGTTGTGCACATATTTTGTGGATGAAAAACCAATTGTTGGACAATGGTCTACAAGTGGAAAAGATTCCTATTTTCTGTGATAACACAAGTGCAATTACCATCACTGAAAATCCAGTACAACATTCAAGAACAAAGCATATAGATATCAAGTACCACTTCATAAGGGAACATGTGATGAATGGTACTGTGGAACTGCATTTTGTTCCAAGTGAAAAGCAGCTTGCAGATATATTTACCAAGCCACTTGATGAATCCACCTTTTCAAGGTTAGTAAGTGAATTAGGTATGCTCAATTTTTCTTGAATCATTTCAGATATTTTGCAAGTTGTTATGTAGCCAAAAATTTAATTGATTTTTCTGTTTTGGATGAAATTTTGGCTAAGTCAAAACTTACATCCCGACGGATGATCATTATCCATCGAGTTTGCTCATCCGTCGGAATACAATTTGTCTATAAAAATCAATTATTTTTCTGGAATATTTTATAACTCGACGGATAACTGTTTTATCTTCATCCGTCGAATTGCCTCAATCCTAGCCGTGAATTCTCTGAACATTATCCATCGAGTATACTTACAGTTTGTAAGCATGACACGACAGATAAGTGACGGAATTTTTACAGTTTATTTATTTTTTAAACGACTATTTTGGGCAATTTTTATTTGTCCTTTATTTCAGTTTATTATTTTTGTCAGTTTATCTCTGAGATAGTATAAAAGTTAATTTTTTTTTCATTCTTTTCTTTTATCATTCTCAAGATTCAATTGCTCTAACTTCTTTCTTCTCACAAGCAAACTCTCTCTCTGCAAAGTCCAAGTCTCTAATAATGGCATCTGTAGTGAAAATCATGTCTTAAAACGGTTACATCTATGAGAAAAACAACTTCTCAGCTTTAGTAAACAAGGAGATTCAACAATGTGGTGGCTATCACAAAATGATGGATTGTGTGAAACTACAAACTCAACTATGCCATGCTGGAATCACCCACCATTTACTGTGAGGTTGTAGGGGAGATGTGGATAACTGCAGTGTACAACTAAACAGACAAGACCATCACTTTCACTCTAAAAGGTAAGGAGTTTTGCATAAACAGTGATATTATCAAAGCATGCTTTAGGATTCCTGATAATACTGTAACTGCTCCACACACAGACACTGACATTGTTAACATGCTTAATTCTATGGGCTCACTACCTCTAAGTTAAGTGAAATTATAAGGTTGGGTCTTAGGAAAGAATGGAGTTATCTGTGTGATGTGATAACTAAAGTGTTTTCTGGTAAGATTAGCAACTTTGATTCTATCAATATATTCATGCTCAACATGCTTTACATGCTAGTTACTGATAAGTATTTCAATTTCAGTGACTTGGTTTTGTTTGAGTTAGGTTTTAAGTTAGGAAAACTCAATAAGAGAGGTAAAAGTGTCTATTATGCTAGATTCTTTATGATGATTGCTAACCATCTTAATGAGAATATTGAGATTAAAAACCCAACCAACATGCCGAATTGTTGGGTTCAAGAAAGAAGGATTATTGCAGATTTAAATAGAGCAAATAATCACAAGGAGGTGCCCCTGTAATATTTTCCAGTAATGGAGGGACCTCAGGTAAGTCGGGTAAATTCTACTATCTCTACTCTTCCAACCTCACACATTTCTTTGCCTTCTAGTGTAGCTATGGTATCTGTGCCAATGACCAAACAGATGCCTACCCAAGCTACCAAACCAACAAAAGTTTCTAAATCCAAAGCTAAGGAAGCCCCCCCTGATTTCTTTCAAAAGAAATCAGTTGTAAAATCTACTAAACCAAGAGAGGGGAGTATGAAGGAGGGTAAGAAAGGTGAGGGACAGGGTGAAAATCAAAGAAGCCCTAAGGATAAGGCTGGTGAGAAGAGTGTACCCAAACCTAGCCACACCACAGTTTCCCAACAAACTATGGTTGTTAATAAGGAAATTAGCTCATCACTGGTTACATCCTCTTAAAAGGATGTTACCATTGAAACAAGCTCCCAACCAGGAGCACAGGCCAAGAGGGGTAGGGATACTAGCTCACCACAAACTTATGCTAGAAAGAAAAGATCAAAAACCCTTGGAGATGCACGGGGCTCACACACTGTGCAAACTGGTGCTAAAGACACAGTCACTGCACCTTCTCAAAGTCAGGTTGATGTGGTTCCAATAAATATGGAGTCACAACCAAAATATCTCATAATTGAAGCACCTGAAACATCAAATTCTCCCACACACTCACTAGATGTTGACATGATCCATACATCACTTTCAAATTCTCCATCTTTAACTCTCTTGGAGAAGCCAAAAATCCAAGTGAGCATCATCTTTTAGATGCTTTGTTGGCTCATTTACCATTTCTTTCTGAGACTGTTGAGACATCTGGGCCAAAATTTTCATCAATCTGTACAGAGTCCACAATAGTCTCCACTCCAAACTCTTTCATTTCTACTATCCTGATGGATATTCATCATCCGTCGAGTAGTGATTGTATCCCGATGGATAAGCTTAACGGCAGTTATCCGTCGGATAGTCAAACTGCTAACCTGATGGATATTCCTTATCCGTCGGGTGTCTTTGCACAACTTCAAATTTCATCAATTCTTACAAGTGCAGAGGACTTAGTAGTAGTGCAATCACTCTTAGGACTGAGGGAAAGAAGTGAATTGAGTGAGAACTGGGTTGCTCCTAGGAAAAAGGAGAGAAAAAGAGTGAACAAATGCAGTCCATTTCTTCAGGACTGGCAAAAGTGAGTGAGAGGAGTCCCGCCTTAGAAGTGAAGGTGAGGGTGTGAGAGTGGGAAGCCAAGGGGAGCCTTTGATGCAAAAATAGAGAGATCATGAGAGAAAAGCAGGTACAGGAGTGTTAAGGATGGATATCATTGCAAGTGAGTCAATGAGTGTCAATGAAGCAGAAAGGAAAAGACTATTTCAGCAAGACTATCAAGCTGCTATAGACTCTATTTCCCTAGATGCTGAGACATTTACTGACCCTGCTACAGCTTAACAAACTCTAGCTGTACAGGGAAATGAGGAGGCTGAAAGGATGCTATAATTGGTGCACACTACACAATCTCTACAAAGAGCAAAATATGCAATCACTGCTATGCCTTCCAATACTGGCAGTGATTTTGAATGGGCTGAAGATTCATTTGGAGAAGCTGGTAGGGATGATGAGGAAGACAGCATGAATATAGGGGGAGATGCAGACAATCCAGCATGGATGCTAACAAAAGAGTGTTCCTACTCCCATCTCCAATCAACACTATTCAAGCTGATCTATGACACCCAAGCATCAATTCAATCATCTCATAATGCTAGCACAAAGAAGCTACTTACAACTCACCTTGAAGCACTTCAACTACACAAAATCCAAGCTCTTCATCACAATTAGAGTGTAGATGAAATCGAACAAGAAATTTCTGAAGTAAAATAAGATTTTATAGCAAGGTTGGATTCTAGAATGCCCGGAACTACCATGCTAAAATAGCTCATAAGCTAAGGAAGGAAACAGATCTCAATAGAAAAGTTGAAGCCATGGACTCAAGATTATCTGATGTAGAAAAGTCAATGGCCAAGTTACTTACCAATCAAGAAACTCAAACTGCTCTACTCCAACAGCTGGTGGCTGCTCAACTCCCCTACACTCAACAACTTAATGCTAACAAAAAGGGGGAGAAAAGCTCAATTGAGGGGGAGAAAGGTGAAAGTGAGGGGGAACCACAGCTAAACATACAAGTTAGCAAAGTATTGTGCCAACAATTGCTTTCACAAAGCCACCAGCCCTGGACAACATTAATATCATAAATCTGGTAGCAGTAAAACTGAACATAGATGACAAACTGCTAAAGATTGATATAGCAACAGCTGAAAAGAAATTGAAAGAAAAGTGGAGAAAGATTGATGCAAAGATTCAACAAAAGTTTGGGCCAATTCAGAAACCAGATAAAGTCTTTAGTCATCACTCTCAAGGGATGAAAATTTCTGTGAATGATATAAGTATGAACTATCTGGAAAAATGTCAAACTTCCTGCATCAAATCTCCAAAATCAGATTTAATCATAAAGCTTAAAAGAAACTATCCAAAGTTTTCAGACAAGAATCCTATGGATACTATGTATGAGACACCTAGGACAGATGAGAAGAAGCTGTTGGCAAGGTCAATTGCATTTTAGAAGGATTCAGCAGATTCAACACTTAAAAAGAGAATTGCTAAAATTTACAGAAATGGTAAGGAGATTTTTGTGGTGGTTGGACACCCACTGTTTGTGGAATCTAAGAAGAAAGAAAGAATCAGGCTAGAAAAGAAGCAAGCTGCCTTGGATGCTAAGAAGCACAGACAAAGGAAGGAGCAAGCTGCTATCTTGGCCAAGCTTCAAGCTGTAAAAACCACAATAGAAACTTCTGCACAACCATCTAAAATTGATGAATCTCAAGATCTAAAGGTGCAAGATGAACCTCAACAGACAAAGAAACCAAGATACAAGCAAAGAATCAAGAGAAAATTGGACTTCAGTGATGAGGAAAAGGAAGACTCTATTCCGAGGAAGCCTACAACTACAACTCAAACATCAAAACCCTCTGTGGTATTTGAAGAATTCAAAGTGGTGGATCCAACAAGGAATATTCATGGTGAGCCCATAATTCCTAAGGATGAACCGGTAGACTGGGATAGTTTGCCAATTTCTGAGCTGAACTTTCCTATCTTCAAGGCAAAGAAGACAAAGTCAAGAGCAATCAAGAAAGTGAAACCAGTGTTTCTCAAATCCAAGATCTTAACCAAATCCCAATCCATAGTCAACAAGAGAGATCTCATGTACATTTGTGATATTAAAGAATTTTCAGACTTGAATCTCTACTTGGATGAACTGGAAGAAGTAAGAGGAATTAATGCTTACAGACACCATCTTGAAAGACTGGTATTTAAATACAAGGGATGGAAAGAGATAACATGGCCTCTTCACAGGATTCTCCAAGAAAGCCAATCTGTTCTGATTAAAGTCTAATCATCCTTCAAAAAGAACTTTGGATACAATGTGACTACAAGGAGAACAGTTCTTAAGAAGATTGAGGAGCTGAGGAGTGATAGAGCCAAAGATGCACTTCCAAAAACTCTATCAATTCCCTTCACAGGAAATAGAGTGCAACTGAGGCCTTATTGCCTGATGGAATTCATGGACAACAAAGGAGTTAAAAGATTCTTCAGATTGGAGGACCAGTTGAGTATCTCTAGCAATGAGACTCTTTTGGAAATGCAAGAAATGTTAAATCTCTCAGAAGCGGATGAACTTGAATTCCAAAGACAACTCTAGAATAAAATAGAGGAAAAAAACAGAAGACTTGGGAAGAAATCCAGACATTCAAGGAGATAGACTTATCTGTTCAGACTAGAGGAGCACCTTGAAAATTGATTGTGAGAACTCTTTGTACACTTTGCTTTGTTCAATTTTCAGTAAAAATTGCAACACTTATTAGTTTTATCTACTATTTTTCAAACTGTATCTTTAGGATGTTTTGTTATAATCAAGTTTCTCTTAATTTATGGCTACAATTCCAGTAGACATAAATTGGGGGAGATTGTTAGGAATATGTTATGTACTTGATGATAAGCTAAACAAAACACCTTAATAGATTTAACTTAGTGAATTTTGTAACACCCGATGGATGATCAATTATAGTCCCGACGGATGATTCAATATAGTCCCGACGGATGAATAACTAATAACCATCGAGTGAGTAGGCTATGTAACAATAAGTACTATAATACATTTCTGCAAACAACTTTGTATAGATTCTGTAGTAGCTTATGTTACATGTAGACTGCTAGTAGATGTGCAGAATAGGTTAATTGAATGTAAATATAAGACGTCTTGTAATTCTGCACAAATGAAATGGAGTCAAGTGATAAATGGCTAACCGACGGATGATCAACAAGGCTACCCGACGGATAACAAGCATGTACCCGACGGATGATCAATTCAAATATCTGTTGACAGTGACAACACAGTCATATGCGTCGAGTGTTTGCAAAAGGAATGTGGTAGCCTGTCTAGCATGGTTTTGAGAACAAAGAAGCATTTCCATTTCCATGCTATTATGAAGATATTCAAAGATGCTGGAATACAATAGTGAAGCAGCATGGAGTTAAACTTGATAGGTTTTGTTTTATTATCTTGTCTTATTACCATGTAAACTTGGTGATATATAAATCAATTGTAGCAAGTAGAACAACCAACAAATAGATTAAGAAAATACATTCTCAGAGAAACATTTGTAAGCTATATCCTGTAGCATTTCTCTACAAGTTTAGTTGTTCATATTTGTAACTGCAGCTGTGAGCTATTCAAGCTTCACAGGGTTCTCTCGATATATATATATATATATATATATATATATATATATATATATATATATATATATATATATATATATATATATATATCTGGTGGATACATTCAAATCCACCAGAAAGTTTTAAAGACCTGTGTTTTTATTACTTGTGTTTTGATATTTGTAATTCTTTCATTCCGCACTTTACAAATCAAACACTTATATATTATCGAGTTAGAACATTTTTCATTAATCTAAAAAAGAAGCTTGAATTACATTCAGCCCCCCTTCTGTAATTCTTGTTGTATTGTTAGGGAATAACAATAAGTCATTCAGCAATTTCTGAAATTTGTCATATATCTCAGTTAAGGACTCATTGTCCTTTGAGTCAAAGTGCTCATATTCTTGAGTAAGTATTGTCCTCTTGTTCTTCTTGATTGTAGTTGTACATTGACACTTTACTTATAAAGCATCCATATCTCTTTTGATGTCTTATATCCAATGACTCTATTGGATATAACACTATCAAGACTGCTGTGCATGATGTGTCTGACCCTAGCATCCTTCATGATAGATGAGATATCTTCAGGAGAGTAGTCCTTCCTGTCTTTGTCTATCATCTTCTCTGGTTCTCCTGCAAGCGAAACAACTACCTTCATCGGTCTGTGAGAATCATCATAGATCATGTTCAGATATTCAGGATCTGTGGCTTCCAAACACATGGACATCCTGACTTTCCAGATTGGATATTCATGCACTTTCAGGATGGAAACCTTGATTGCTTCATACTTACTCATGTTGCTGCTTATCTGTGATGTGGCTGGGGGTGGTGGCTTCAGATTCGAATTTTGTGTTTCTTCTTCTTCTTTTTCTGACATGGTAGATTGATCTTCAGATCTTAAAATATTTGTACATTAACAGTAAGCTCTGATACCAATTGTTAGGCCCTTAATCAACTGTAGAGGGGGGGGGTTGAATACAGTTAATTCAATCAATTCGACAAAGCTTCAACAGAATCAACAATTTTTATATTAACTGATAAAACTTATTACAATCGTACTCTCTCAAAAGGATGAACAAATATCCTTGAGAGCTGCTAGGTTATGTGAAAGATATAACAATGTCACAATGCTTTTAGCATACACCTAAGATGTGCTTTATATAGAGCACAACTACTAATGTATAAAGAATCCTATCCCATTAACAACAAGGAAACCTATACAATTGCTTATAAGATAAAGTCCTTCACCGACTTGAGTTCTTATTTCCTTTCCCTCCTCAAAGATCAACTGATGTGACAAATATTGATTTCGTCATCCGTTGATATCATTATCCGTTGATATCATTATCCGTTGATTATCAACATCCATCGATGTCACCATCATCCATCGATGCTTGTATTCATCATCCGTCGATGCTTGTAGTCATCATCTGTCGATGCTTGTAGTCATCATCCATCAATGCTTGTAGTCATCATCCGTCATGCTTCTCATAGTTTCTGTTTGATATCATCAATTGCTCCTAACATATAATGTTCTTAATTATAGATTATCGGACTAATTTGAGAGCGCCCTCCACCTCAAAACACCCAGGCAAGTTTACAAACTGTACTCCATATACTGTTTTGTTGTGAAGATTGTTTTACTGTCTTTCATACAAATGCCATGTTTGCCATGATAGAAAATTATGAGATTTTACGTATCGATATTGATTGAAATTACCATGCATATATCGTAGAATATATTAACGCTATTGAATAATGTGATGTATAAGTTATAAGACCGAGAGTCGGTCAGCTCTTATAAAGTATAAACCCGGGAATCATCCCGGAGATGTTTTGGACAATTAAAAGTTCATAAATATTTTATTCCAAGGGACTCAATGTCCTCTTGCGAAGTATTAATTACCTCGAATTTATTTAAAATGATTTCCAAAGATCGTATTCCCTCAAATATATTTAATTACTCGAACAATGAATATTATTTCAGATGTCCATATAAAAAGGAGAAGTATTCTCCGACGATTATTTTATTTAAAACTCACTTATTTAAAATTTATTAAAGATTAATTTAATTTCTTAAACCTAAATTAGTTGAGGAATATTATTCCAAATATCCTTTTAAACCGAATTATTCGTGGTTTATTTATTTATTTAATAATTATTATTAATTATTCAATATTTATTAAATAATTTAATATGATTCAAAAATCATAAAACCTATTTTAAAATATTTTCTGAATTCCAGAAAATCATTCTAATACTTTTGGATCATCGAAAAATAATATCTCGACGTATTTTAAATATTTTGACTATAGTGTCAAAAGAAACTCCCCCTCATTTATTCATCTATTGACAACGGTCAACTCACATTATCTTAGTACTTCCTCCGAAAATTCTCGGAAGTACGTATATATATATATATATATATATACGAGATGAGCTGTGCCTATTAACAAGCAATATACTTGGGGAACTTCGATGTAGTTCGAGTTCTTGTATTATGATAGGATTCTTCAAAGGACTAGGAGGGGTAGACTCTAGTACTAGGAGTACTCGAGAGACTACCAAAGGTACCGCAGGCGAAGGTACTCTGTGTACTCAGGAACATGTGAAGTGTGTATATACCCGAAATGGGATATATAGCCCGAATGCGGCTAGAGTGATAACCGGGATACGAAGGTTTCATCCTTCTACTAGTAGAAAAGATTACAGATTTCTGTATTATGAATGATCATCGTATGCAGTGGCTCCGGTGAATGTCCTATTCTTCCAATTGGAATTGAGATGCAACACTGTAACCCAAGCCTAGGTGCTGGGTTTACCATTAAGGTATTTGTAGACTAATACGTCAATCAAAAAATTGTTTTAAAAAGAGGTTTGTATCACCAAGAAAATTACTTTAATTAAACTTATATCCATATAAGGATTCAAATATAAATTCTTGTACAGTCTTTTCATACTGTCAATTATTATGCTGGGCAATATAGCTCACACTTGTTTTCTTAAAATGACACAACACAAACGTGAACTAAGTTGCCGGTCAGAAAGCTAACAACCCGGAAGCAAGTAGGCACTACTAGAAAAAGTAGAATAGACATCGCCTCTTAGACATCAGTTGCTTTTGGAGCCGATGTAAAAGGTATTTTCTACATCGGTTTTAACCAACCGATGTCTTTTGCTATGATAAACATCGGTGTTTTAGCCCAAGCGATGTTAAACATTTGTTTAAAAAAATTTAATCAGCGCGCCTCTTCCTTGTTCCCCCTCTTTTTTACCTTAGAAAAATTCTCCCCCTCTTTTCACACAGATTTTGCCTTCGGAATTTTTCAAACTCTCTCCGCTTTTTCAACTTTACGCTTTAAAAATATCAAATAGTTTCAAAATCAAAAATCTAAAAGATAATTCCTTTCAGTCTCTTGACTCTCTCTCTCTCTCTCACTGAAACTCACCCCTCTATGAAGAACCCTAAATATCACTTATGCCTCTCGATTGTGCTCAACTGAAGATTCAATTATCTCCCCCGAATGCTTTTTAATGCTTTTTGTACTCTCTCTGCTCGCTCTCTCTGCTCTCTCTACTCCCGACAGCTCCCAACAATTTACAAAGTACAAATGTTTCTTTTCAATCTTCTACAACAACGCAATACTGGATTGGTATAAATCAGTTTGTGAGAATTGGATGTGTTTTTTAAATTTTAGGGTTTAAATTTGTGTTCTTGTTAAATTATTTGATTTTGACTTTTAGGGTTTTAAATTGGGTACTTCTTCACTTGATGGGTCCGATTTCCTGAAGACGGCTTGAGGTAATTCACTTGTTATTGTTATGATTTTTGTAGCATGTGTTAAAGATGTTTCTTTGTTAAACATAATCGACAAAGTTGTTAAAACATATATCAGGTTAACCAGAGTCTCAAGTGGCCAAGGATAGAAAATGTCTATGTCCGACGGTGATGAAAGAACATGTGCAACAGAAGAAGAAGAAGAAAGAAGAACCCATGTGTTTTGGGATGCGGGTATGCTTGAACATGACACAGGCAAAGGTGTATTTGACACTGGATGGACCCTGGCTTGCTTGATGTTCTCGACAAACCCCCTGAAAATGCTGACAGAGTCGAGAACATGCTTTATATCTTGGAAAAGGGTCCTCTTTCACCCTTTCTTTCTTGGCATTCTGGAAGGCCTGCTCTCATTTCTCAATTGTACTCTTTTCATACTCCATGTATGTAATGTATTCTACCTCCTTTCTTTATTCCTTTTTCTGAATCTTATCACTCTCACTCTTAGCTGTCGCTCACCATTTTATGTTTTTATCCATTTGTTGTTGATAAATTGATTCCTTTTCCTATTTTTCCTTGTGCCCACTTGATCAAATTTTCTAAATTTTATTATTGAAATTCTCAATTAGAGATTTATGGAATTGAGAGTATTGTACTGCAGAGAATTAGAATATGTTAGGAAAAGTATCCTCCTGTTAGAATTTGATTATATTCACAAAGGTTGCAAGTAAATTATGTGATTGCGTATGAATCCAAATTTAAGAAACAATTCAACATTATACTTGAATCAATTGTTACAGTTAAATCTTTAATCGGAGATTGTGAATAATATAAAATAGTGGTTAAATAAATCTTGAAATCTTCTTAAACATGACTCTTGTTGGCGTATGGTTTTAAAATTTTAAGAAGTATCTCATATGACTGTCATGATTTCCAGAATATATAAATGAACTGATTGAAGCAGATCGATGTGGGGAAAAAACTTCTGTTCTGGTATATTCTTAAATCCTGGATCTTGGCATGCTTCACTTCTAGCTGCTGGTACTGCGATGTCAGCAATGAAGCATATCCTTGACGGCTCTGGAAAAATTCTTGAAGTAAAAAAAAATTATATTACAGTTGTCCCTTTCATTTATAAACATTTATTTTCCAGTATTCTACTCATTTTTATAAATTTCAAAAACTATTAACAGTAGTGATGGAAATCTGTGGCTCGGATTTCGCCTTTATATGTCCTAATCACAAAAGTTTGAAGAGAAATTAAGTTTATGAATACTCTCTTATGTAGAAACTATTCATTACCCACTGTAAAGAATATAAATGTAGTACAACTGAAATTTTGTTGGCATAATTAAAGATGTTTCTTTGTTAAGCATAATCGACAAAGTTGTTAAAACATATATCAGGTTAACCAGAGTCTAAAGTGGCCAAGGTAGTTTGAGTGTAATAGTTGTTAAAACATAATCCTACGGTTGTTGAGAATGTACCCAGGCAAGGTTCATGATTTAGACCTTATATTTGACTGTGTTGACTGGCCAGGTGTCCGATCAAGGTTCTACTGTGGGCCTAATGCCACAGCCCCACCTCCATTGGTTCGCTATTGTGCTGATGATTCCACATTGGACATTGTTTTCCCGGACTGGTCCTTCTGGGGATGGTAAGTACTATGTTACCTTTTTTCTCTTGGGTATTGATAACACATTTTATTTTCCATCTGCACAAGCAATGACTTATCAGGAAAAAACACCAGTTTTTTAGTGCTTGCCCATTTGCTAGTAAAATGATGCTTTAATCATAACGACTATATGTATCTGTAAACTTTCCTCTTATTTGAACTTACTCAGGCCTGAGATCAATATAAAGCCATGGGATTCTTTGTTGAAGGACCTAAAATAAGGGAACATTAGGATTAGCTGGATGGATAGAGATCATTTTGCTTCCTGGAAGGGGAATCCTATTGTTACTGAAACCAGGATGGATCTCCTCAAATGCAATGTCTCTGAAAAGTAAGAATGGAATGCTTGTGTGTAGGCACATGTAAGAACTGTTGATTTGTAAAACTTTTTTTGGGTTAACTACAGGAAAAGATGTCTAGAATCTATGATCATCTTTTATTTCAGTAACAAAAAACCAAGATTAATTAGTTATACATATGTTCTATTTTAAATGTTATGGTCACTCTGGATTATCTTTCAGAATATTTTTAATTGCTAAAGTACTCACCGAAGATTCTAGAGATCCATTGTTCATAACCTAAATTGATTACATTACATATAGTTTTGTAGCTTGTAGCGGAAAACGAATCCAAGCAAATAAGTTAAAAAAATTCTTACAAACTTGCAGGATTGGGGTCAAGAATCACAACAAGGTTACAAGCAGTCAGACTTGGCAAACCAGTGTATTCAGAGGTTGGCATATCAATCTAAATATTAATCCTTATAGTGGTGAAGCCACGATACTATGACTTCTACACAAGAGGTTTGATGCCTATTGATCTATGAGAGTGTGTTAGGACCTGATCAGGCCTGATCATGAGGCTAAAGATATCGAAACGGAGGAGAAATCGAGGTTCTTGAGGGGGGTCATCGTCGAATATTAATGAGATGTCAGGAGTGTCAAATGCTGATTCCTTATTTTGATGTAGGGTTCTATCTGTGTTCCAGTGGACTACATGTCCACGCAATTCAATATCAACGAGAGAATGCAAGGGATATTAGTTGACTGGATTATTAAGGTTTATATTAAACATTATTGTCTTTTACAATTGGAAGTTCTATACTGCAAACATTATTAACTTTATTATGAAATGAGCAGGTCCACTATAAATTTGAGCTGATACAGGAGACCCTGTATCTTACAGTGAATCTGATTGACAGGTTTTTGGCCATTCAACCTGGTTCGGAAAAAGCTCCAACTGGTTGGGATTACAGCTCTTCTTCTCGCCTGCAAGTATAAAGAAGTGGCAGTCCCGGTGGTTGAAGATCTTATTGTGATCTCTGATAGGGCATACAATAGAATAGAAGTCCTTGAAATGGTAATTTTAAAACTTGTTTTTGATTTATTTTCTCTGTATATTGAGTATGAGTGTTATCTTATACATTATAAGAGAAGATGTTTATGTTGTTGCTTATGCTATGACTTAAAATGGTTGATTTTTGTTATAGGATGGAATCAGTGTTTTGAGTTTGTTGCTCGAGTAAAGTCTTGCTCAAGAAACCCGTAATCCTGACCATAGGCTACTCGCGTCAGTAAACAATCATAGGCGTCAACTAGCAACTAGTCTTGAGACAGTAAAGTGGCAGGTGAATGTCATGCTTTTTTTGGTGTTTTTCTTTGTTTCTGTTTTTTTAGGATAGTTATTTGTTACTGTTTTAATAGCTTGAAGTATTCTACAACAAAATTAATCCTCTCAGGTCTATCAAAAACATATTGTCATCATACGGGACTAGAGGCTACAGGAGCTTACTAAGAAGTGGGAAGATGCAGAAGAACAAGGGCATTCCTCAAATGATATTTTACATGTTATTGTCGGTACCAAGTCAAATTCTTTGTATAGACAATAGTAGAATATATGGATGAATATATTTAGTACTTGATATTTGGATTAGATGAATTTGTTGTACCGGATGTTTGAATATTAGTTGTTAGATTTATGGATAATTGGTATTGTGTAGCAATTGGTTTTAGTAGTTCATTGGTTTTTGGAATCTATATTTTTAAAATATGCATTAATAAAACAAGTACAAATATCATTACAATGGAAAATGATGTCTGTCAAAACTTAATACATCAGTTCTCGTTGACCATTGACATCAGTAAAAACCGATGTTAAATACTACAACAAAAAAATCTTAAAATAAAAAATTGATGTTACTGAACATTATAGACATCAGTTTGTTATAAATAGATATCAGTTACCAATTAAGAATCGATGTTAAAGGTATTGTTAGCATCAGTTTTTGATGAAAACTGTTGTTACTGGTACTAGTAACATCAGTTTATTGGTTATATTGATAGATTTGCTTAGCTCACATATATTTAAATTGATAAAAATATCATATTATGATGATATATGAAGATTAAATATGCATGAGAAATTTAATATCAAGATACAGAAATCAGTTTTAAACAAAGAACTGATGTTATATGTCGTATTTAACATCAGTTTAAAACCGATGTTAAATGGGGGGTCTTTAACATCACCCACGAAGACATCAGATTTTTGCATTCATAGACATCGGTTTTTAGCCGATGTCTATTAACGTTTTTCTAGTAGTGAGGAAATGGCCAGCTTTTCCGTAGGTTATTTGGAGCAGTGCCACAGGTAGACCGTATGGGCTAGATTAATTTTCAGTTGTTTTTAGTTTGGCTTATATATAAGTATGACTTATGTAAGGTGGTAATTAAGAAACATATATTTGGCTGCCGGTCGAAGTGTAAGTAAAGGTTACACCCGTGGTAAGATATATTTACTTTTGGTCTGTAATAACTATCACCTTGTGGATTTAATAACTCTAGTAATGTTTTATTCATTTCCAAGAAAATAACCTGTGAGTGTGTGTGTGTGTGTGTGTTAATAAGTGTGGGGTTGTAGATGTGTGAGTATTTATAATATTGTGCAAAAATAAATGTTTAAACATGATTCAAGATGGCGCGACCTCCTAAATCCCTGACCCCAGATTTGGGGGCGTCACAAAAATGGTATCAGAACCTTAGGTTATTAAATCTTGGAAATGATAGGAGATAAAATACGTAGACATAAGAATAATAAGAATCAATTAGAACTCAAATCGAGTTCATCGTCAAACTACTTGGTGTAGTCTTGATAGTTTTACTCTCAAGGGAATCAGTTCTCTAAGTTAGTAACACCTTGCCTATTGTGTCAAGTACTAGTGGAGCCTATAGGGAAGGTCGACTCTGTTGAGGATGTTATGCTATTTGAGCACGACCCTACTCCCGAGCCGGAGGACCACCTATTGATGACTCAGAGGATGACCCTAACGAGGATCCCCCAAAGGATGGGACTGACTTCCCTACCCCTATAGCAGATGATGCTGAGGAGCCCCAGGATGATGGCGTGGACTGGAAAAATATAGAGATGTACCCTCTCCCGACTGTTCTCCCTCCTAACCCTCACCCAGGGATACTGAGCCCCTTACCCTCCGCTGATGAGGATGAGGATGATGAGATGGAGGCCCAGACTTACGAGATCTATGATATATCCTCTAGTGACCCTGACTCGCCCCTGCCACCCCCATCGACCATATATGTGGCAGTTCATGACTGGATTGTGACTTAGCTGAATGTTGAGATCACTGCAGCGTCTGCCCCTATTGCAGGGTTACGTCAGGAATTACTCGCCGAGAGAGCTACTAGACTTGGATACCCCGGGGACTTTAGGACTGCTTCCCCGACCCTAGCTTGCCGAGAGATTAATGGGATTGAGCTCCATGCTTGAGCACAGATAAGGACTACCACATTAGGAGGATACTTTCCAGTAGTCGATGCTGATTTGATCCTTGCTGGAGTGATGAGGAGTGTCAGAGATCTCACACGCCGTGACATAGACTGAGGAGAGCAGCAGCTGTATATGGACCTTGTAAGGGCTTGGTGACTTGTCACCAATTTTGTAGCATTCCTAGCTCTCCAGGGTGCCCGATTTATGCATTTGATGTTCAGTATTCTAGGATTATATATTTGATATTTTTATTTAGGATGTATGTATTTCACCCCAAGACATAGTTTGGGAGACCTTGTTATATATTATCTATTAGTTGTTAAGAAATTGTTTCACTTTATTATTGCACCCTCGTTAAAAGCATACCAAATATTTAAATGCATGCGTACGTACAAATGAATTAATCAAAGTATATATATGTGTAATTGTATTAACACCACTGTCATTATCAGAACGATGCCACCCCGTAGGAGAGGAACTAGGGCCCAGCCTGCAGAATCGGTTAATCAGAGGCAAGAAAACCTGACAATATTGTAAATGAGGAAAGTGAGTAAGACTTAGATTTTAATGAATTCGATGAAGAAGGATATATGGAAGAAGAGGATGAGGATACCCACCAAAGGGGAAACCCCATGAATGAATTTATGGATCTCTTAAGGGAAAATCTGAACCGACAAACCCTTCCACCACCGCCACATGTTGCTCCGAAAACTACTGCTACCACCTTCGGGGCGTTTAATTCCCATAATCCCCCAGAGTTTCTAGGATCTACCAACACCGTTGAGGCACGGGCTTGGCTAAAGGAGATAGAGAAGTCTTTTGAGATACTAGGAGTCGAAGAGCAATATAAGACCATCTTCGCCTCCTACATGCTAAAGAGAGAAGCTAACTATTCATGGGAGTCTAAGCATAACCTCGAGACTGATGCCGTGATCCCATGGGATAGGTTCACGCGGTTGTTTCTAAACAAGTACTTCCCTTGGTTTATGGAGATTTAGATGGAGATAAAGTTCCTAGAGTTGAAACATGATATAATGATTATGGTGGACGTGAAGGTTTCAGCTTGGTCTAAAATAATGGATTCAAAACCGAGTGGCGATGTTAGAGCTGACAAATTATGCCACCCTAGTGCAAAAGGCCTCGATCGTTGAAGCAGGCAGCGAATAGAGTTTGAAAGGGAAGAAAAGTGTTAGGTAATGAATCACACACATAGGGGGGTGAATGTATTTTTCTGATTTTAGGCTTTTCTTGAAAGATAATGGTTGAGAAAAGTAAATTAAATCTTGTATAGAAGAGTGTTCATGCATAAATTAAACTTGCACAAAATAAAGAACACAGATCTTCAAAACTCACTTAATTTTTGTATTAAAAATTAAGATGCTTTGCTATAAAATTTCTAAGCTCTTCGAAGTTAAAGAGCTCAGCTTCTTCTCGAGAGTGTTATAAGAATTTTGATCTAAATTGTTACTTCTAACTAGAGGACCAGTGTTAACTTTATAGCTCAGTTAACTGCTGGTTTACACAGTGGATAATAAACATGCTATTAGCTTTTCTAAACTGTCACTTGTCATTTCTATTTATAGAAAATCAAATCTTCCATTTCTGGCTTAGCATATCTTTAGTATCCCGTGTTTACTTTAATCTTCCTCTGTCAGTTAATCTTTGCCATTGATCTTGCACACATTTCAAGCTGCTTTTTGTAGACTTGTCAATCCAGCTGTTGGATTGTTTGTTGATTGTTTATCTTGGATATTAAACTGATATGCAATTCTGTACTTTGAGACTGTACTTCGAGATCTCCAGTTTGATTCATTTGAACACTTGATATCTCGATAAGTTCAAAGGCTTATCGAGATCTCTAGTACTTCATAATGAGTTTGGCTTGTAGAGGTCTTCAGCTCATCGAGATCTCTAGTCTTCATAACTTCACTTGACTTGTAGATTTCTCTGAGTTCTCTAATAGATATAGACTTGTTGATAACTCTGAGTTCTCTAGTGAAAGAATGACTTGTAGATATCTTTTTGAGTTCTCGGGTAGCTTTCCTGACTTCTCTACTCCTGGTGGATATTGCTTATCCGTTGAGTAGATATGTAGCTCATCCATCGAGTAGATATATAGCTTATCCGTCAAGTAGATATTGTTCATTCGTCGAATAGATGTTGTTCATCCATCGAGTAGATATATAGCTCATCCGTCGAGTAGATATTGCTTATCCGTCGGTACTCTCTGGAGTTTAAATGACTTCTCGATAAACCATTCTAGAGTTCTTGAATGACTTCTCTATTACATTAAATCTGTGACTTGTAGAGATCTTGACTTAGAACATTTTTCTCCAAACAGATTTATTCAACTCCAAGCTTCTTCAAAATTCTACTGAGGCATGATCTTCTTGATCTTCTTCCAGATAGATTCCTTAGGCTTGATACTATTTTAGGAAAAAGACTCCAGTCTGCTCCTTTGCATTTTTACGGTATTTAAGTGTTACAAGTACAAAATACAAATTTAGATAACAATACAACTAACTTAGGGTTGACAAGTTGTCTTAGTCTTGTTAAAGTACAGGCATGTCTTTTATAACAATCTCCCCTAATTTGTGAGAAGATTGCTTCATACAAATTCGTGCCTGTTAACAAGACTAACCCCAAGTTTAAAACTGATGGAAGATAAGATTAAAACATAAAACTTGATAAAATTACAACTTGTACAATATAAGATTCACCAAGTTCCAAGATTACAGGAATCAGGTAAAGACAGTTTTTACATCTGCTTATTCTCTAAGTTTATCCGTCAAGTGATCAAGAATTTCAAGTTCTTCTATGATGAGTGTTCCACTTAGAACTTCCACAAGTTTTTGCCTTTTTGCCTTAGGGTACCCTTGGTCCAGATACTCTAAACTGAATCTTGAGAATCAACCAACTTTATTGTTTAGAAATCTACCATCTTTAGAAATTCTTCTCTTTCCTTTTGTTTTCAACTCTTTTGATCTTTTTATAAACATATCTATTTCTTCATCATGTTTCCTTCTTCTTTCTTCAGCTTCAGCCTTATCTCTTTTCTTTGTTTCCTTCCATTCAATCAACCATTCAGCCAAAGATAATCTCCAAGTTCTTGTAACAGTGTCCTTGCCTTTTAACAAACTTAGCACTCTCTTAATTTCTGCAAGAGTCAAAGAATCCATTAAATCTTAGTTTAGAAGAGTGAATGTACCATCCTTAAAATAGACTCTAACTTCTCTCAGCGATACAACCCAGACTTTGACGATTTCCTCAGCTGAATTTTGGAAATGGTCTTCATCTGTGATGCACCAATTTAGAGGTAGAAAGTCAGATTCTTTAAAGCATTTACAGATGGCCCTTTCAGTGACTTCCACTTCCTTTACAAGATTGACTTTCTTAGGCTTTCTTCCCAAAGATTTGAGATTGAATTTTAGTGAAGGTTTGGCTAAAGGTAGGGTTGTTATTTTCTTGAGATTTGTGAGGCTTGAGGTGATTGGAATTTTTAGGAAGGAGTTGGCAGTTTGTCTGTAAAGAAATTTTGGCTTAGGTGTTTGGGAAGATTTGATGTTAGAGATAGTTGATGTTGTGAGTTGAGCTGATATTTGAGGTGGTTGTGTTTGGAAATTTAGGGTTGTTTGAGTTCCTGAATTTTCATGAGGTTTTCTGCTCTTCCTTTCCCCTCTTCTCCTCGTGTCTTCATCTTTCTTATCATCCTCCTTCTTCTCTCCACCCCTGCTTCCAGATGGCTTAGTAGACTGACTTGAATTTAAGCCAGAAGAATTTTGATCATCTTTCTTCTGCTCATTATCATCCAAATCACCTTTATTAATTTTTGTTTTGGGCAAGTTTGCTTCTGCATTATCCAGATATTTTCTCAATAGTTTTATTATCTCCTCATCTTCAACAGTCTTGTTCCTTTTTACTTTCAGCTCAGTTTCAAGAGTCATAATGAGCCTTTTGTTTTCCATGACACACTGTTTAGGAACTTGAAAATGTTTGAAATGTTTGGTAGTAGAACAAATGTATGCCACTCCCTTGCTAGGCTATAGATAAGCTTCTGGGAAAGCAGCTACTTGTGCATTCTTCAATTCTGTTAGCAAGAAAGTATCTTCATGAATCACAATTTTGACTTTGCTTATCAAAACATCTAATTCTGATGCCCTCCTAGAGATAAGATAGTTACGGGACACATGCATACATCTGTCCACCCCTGAGTCATTGATGTTGACCACTATCCTTCTTTCCTTGAAATTGTATTTAGTTACCAAGATCACTCTTATTGAGTTTTTTGTCCTTTCCAATGCTTTCTTGTAGGTGAAGAAATTGTTATTAAGAGAAACTCTGAGTGCCTTAAGTAGTTCATCAAATTCTCTGCTTTGACTGGGACCCTCAGCTGCTTTAAAAAGTCTCTCCATTCCAATATCAATTTTTCGATTTAAACTCTCTTCAGCACTTTGGACTTGTTGTTGAGATGACCTTGACTGTGCCAACCTAGCCTCTATCTCCCCCTTAGTCTTGTTGATAGGCATGAGAAGGGGAGTAGGGATTTCAGGTCTTACTTGTTCAGGCAAAGAAGGTAGTGGTATGTTGAGTTTACCCATGATGGCTCCTAAAGCTATGGAATTTTGCATTTAAAGATGCTTATGAGAGTCCACCAGAGTTTGGATGTCTGTTTGTTGGCTCTTGACAAGAGATGTCAAAGCCTGAACTTGTGCAGTGAGAGAGGAGTTGGAGTTTTGCAATGCTGTGACTTGATCCTGTAGAGACTAAATTTGCAGATTTGTTGAGGTGGATCCAGGCTGATAAGAGCTGCTAGATGTGCCAAAGTGTTATTCTACAGCCTCTTTGATCCCTTCCATCAGCAATGCTGAAGGCTTATATATGTTCCGGTGAAGTTGATCCAGCTGGACTTTGGTCTCATTTGAGTGAGTAATTTGTTGCTAGATCACTGTATGGAGATTTGTGAAGGATAGTTTGAGATTTTTGACTTCCTTCTCAATAGAGGCAAGATCCATCCTAGCCATTTGCTCAGAAAAATGCTTGAATTTCGAAGAGATCTGCTCTTGAGATGGTATGATCTTGTCCATTTTCTCATTAACCAGTTTTCTGATTCTGTCTTGGCATCATAGACAGCTTCTGGACTCAAGTCTTTTGCATTGGTGCCCAGAATAGCAACATACTCTTCTCTAAATCTGGCCAAAACTTGATTCATTTCCAAGGCAAAGTCCTCAGACATCCATGCATCCACATTCCCATCTGTCTCAGCATCATTGACAATTTTCTCCTTTTGCTCCTCAACTTTTTCATTATAAGCAAGCATAATGGCTTAATAATCTTGGTTGCTCATGTTTGAAGTTAAAAGATGCTGTGAGATGTTAGCCAGTCCAGAGATCTGCTCTACTAGTAGATCATCTACAGAGTTGGTTGAGAGGCAGATTCTTGTAGCCACTGAGAGAGTATGTGAGGTTGTTGAGGTTGAGAGCTTGATGGTTCATCAGAAACTCCTGTGACTGGGATCACAGTTTGACTCACATATTTCTCTGTGGTTATGACAGTGTGTTGTCCTCCACTTGTAGTGGGAACCTCCAATTGAATTGGAGGAGATTTGACTGGGTTACTGTCATGTGCACCAACCTCAAACTCTTGTGTATCTTACAACACACTTGCACTTGAATGTCCTAAGCTTGCCTCCCCTATGACAGGATTATGGGCAATTGTACTCCTAGCTTCAACTGCAGAGGCAATTTCTGCTAGAGTTATGAGGGGAGTTGTTCCTTCATGAGGAACCTCCAATTGAATTGGAGAGGATTTAGATAGCTCCCCCTCAGGAGTACTACCCTCAAACCTTTCAGTCTGTGAGGACTGTTTTACACATGAAGGTGCATTAGAGATATCCACGGGGTCTTCAGTAAAGACTGAGAACCCCCCATATTTGTGATGGTGTCATCAAGATCTACCCTTGTATATAGCCTCTCACCATCTAAATGAGGTGTCTGGGTGGTGAACAAAGCTTCTTGAGCTAAGTCACTTAATTTTTGGTGCATTTAAGAAATGGAGTCAAGTGAAATTGGGATAGAAGAAATATTAGATAGAAGAAATTGTTGCTCAGTTGTGAATGTTAACAACCCCCCTGAATAGATGAGGGAGCTTCAAGAGATATGCTCTCACTGTTTCTCCTACCATATACTTGAATTGCTTCTTGTGTAGGCTGTGTAGACTCACTCCTGGTTGTTTTTACAACTGCATCCTATTGGGAGGATGTAGAGGAAGGTAGAATGGTCAGCTCAGTTTGTTTACTTCTTTTGGATCTTTTAACCAGAGGTGGTACTCTTTCAGCTTTCTCCTCACCACTCTCATTTAACACATGTAGGTTTATCCCCTTTCTCTTCTTTTTACTGACCTCACCTTTTTGAGAAGATGAGGTGGTTGGTTTCCTAGCTTCTAAAGGTTGTGAAAGAATGGTTGCAGCTTGGGAAGATCCATGTTGGTGATCCTGTGTTTGTACTTCCATAGGTTCAGGAATCATAGCTATACTAGATTGTGCATTCGATCTCATGTCAAGCATAGGATTAGGATAAGTCCTAAATCTTTCCAACATAAATGGAGTGATTTTTAGACTTACATTTACCTTATTCTTTGTAGTAAGTGAGCCAAATATTATATTGGACACTTGCTTACAGTTGCCTATCTTAGTACTATCTATACCATTCAACATATGTATGACAGCTACTTTATTATTTAAAGTGGACATAATAAACCTAGTAAAGAAGATTTCCTTACCTCTAGCTGTTAGAGGCATAACCAGCCTGGTTACAAGTTCTTCCAGGATCAGTAGACCAACATTCAGGTGTCTTTTATGGGCAATTGAATACACCAGCTTTTGCACAACACTTGAGATATTGTCATATCCAGTTTTTCTGTAAGTAAAGGCCCTTACTACAGAGTCAAAGATGAATGACCACTCCTTCCTTAGATTGGTTATGTTTAAGCTTGACAGGTTGATTCTCCCACTATAATTGATGAAGTCCATAAACTCAGTCAGCTCATCAGGAGTTGGTACCTCCACCAGATTTTCAGTTGGCAGTCCCAAAGCTCTATTCACATATTGTTTATTGAATTCTAATTGTTGGTCTCCAATTGTCCATGTCACCACCAGAGAGAGAGAGTTGTTGTTAACATCAGTCCTCACTACAGCTGTAGTCTATAAATCATGCAGCACATCTAGATACAGTACTGGATTTGCAGTTAAAGCACCTGCAAGATAGGATTCAGACAGCAGTTTTACAAACCCCTTGAAACTATCAGGAGTTTGGTTTACATTAGTGAAAGCAAGATAGGTAGTTCCTTTCTCCGGGATAGATGCCCTAGCAACATTTTGAGCCATAGTTGATTGATGAGAATAAATGGGTAGGATAGATCTCTGAAAAAGGATGAAAAATAAGAGAGAAAATGGTTATGGATTGAAAGCTAGGTCACTTTAGATCTCGAAAGCTGTAAGTATAAGTATGTATCGAGAAGTCTGGGTATTTATAGTAAAAGAGGATGACTTGTAGAGAACTCAAAAATAAACATTTGGAGTTTGTCTATCGAGAAGTCATTTAGAGAAGTGAAGTACATATTGAGAAGTCATTTTAAATTACTCTTATAGAGAACTCAAGAACAACTTATCGAGATGTCTGATAAATGCCCAGTTTGTCCAAAAAGGACTGAATTAATTCTAAATATTATTTGAATAAATTCAAAATAAAATTATAATGCATTTTCCAAAAGTATTTTACCAAAATAATTTATCAATTTAAATTATCTCGTGCTGAGTTTTTGATAAGTTAAAGGATTGTACTTGTAGAGAACTCTGTGAATGAATATTATTAGAGAACTTTACAAGGACTTATCGATAAGTCATTTTAAACCTATCGAGAAGTCACTCGAGAGGTCAGTAAGTTGACTTATCGAGGACTCACTCGAGATGTCCTAAAGTGACTTGTCGAGAAGTCAATTTAAACTTATCGAGAACTCAGTTTTCTAAATACTTTTGGTTATTGTAATTCTTCCTTGAGTTAATTTTATATATTAAGGATGTAAATTAACAACTAAGCAGTTTACTCAGAATTTGAAAAATTTCAAGTTAATTAAATTTGAAAGACAAATATATAGAGATTTCTGAAATATTTATAATTCATATTTCAGTTAATTTCCAATTTAACCAAATTAATTCTGATTAACCGGAGATTAATCTGCTGCACAACATTAGCTGAGTTCTTGCCTTAGGATGAAGAATTGAGCAATCCAATTTCACTTACAAGTCTAGTGAAAGTTTCTTCATCCAAAGGTTTAGTAAAAATGTCAGCTAGCTGTTTTTCCGTTGGTGCAAGAAGTTTTAATGCTAAATCAGGATACATGTCTTAGAAAGACAGAATTTTATCTGTGAAACCAACAGCTCCAAAACTGATTCCCTTGGAATGTCATAATCCCAAGTTGAGCTTCCTTCTAGTATCTTAAGATCCTCTTTCTCCCCCTGAGGCTGTGCAATCAAACTCAGGTGTATGAGATGAGCTTCCATTTTCCATGATTCTCTTGTTGGGTAGTTTCTTCATTTCCTTAGTCTGACAAACATTACAAACTTCAACTTGAGCAACCTTGTTTCTTTCTCCTGATACCTTGGTGTAGAAGCAACAAATACCATTCTTATTTGTTGAGTCAAAATCTTCAACAAACAAGCTTCCTTTCCTTGCTCCCTTAAAAGCAACTTCACCAGTTTTCTTGCTGATAACAGTGCATTCTCCTTGTAGAATAAGACTTGAGACCATTGTCTACAATATGCTAATTCTGAAAATACTCACTTCAAGATTAGCTACCAGTGCTACATTAATCAAAGAAAATATTTTCAATACATTCTTGCCATATCCCATTTTGAATCCTTTGTTGTTGTCTCCAAAGGTCACAAATGGGCCAGCTTTCTCCTCAAATTGTGATAGCAGGGCTTTACCACCAGTAATATACCTGGAACATCCACTTTCTATGATCCAAATGACTTTCTTCACTTGCCCTGCACACAATGAGTCTTAAGTGTGTTTGGAAACCCAAACAGTGTTGGGTAGTTTCTTCTTGGTAACTTTTTCAGGAGAAGTAGAATGAGTAATTTTAGAAGAAACAGAATTCAGTGATTGTTGTGCATATTTTCCCTATAATGTAGAATCATTTCTTGATTCTTTAAGGTCTACTGTCAGTTTATGGCAACTTTTCATTACCTTCATATTGCAAGGAATGCAGTCAAACTTGTCACAAAATGAATAGGGATCATTAGAATTAGCTTTATTGTATTTGTAAGCTCCTTCAGCTGTCTTGCTAACAACCTTTTTACAAAGGTGAGTTAGATGATTTGAAGAGCCACATTTTTCACACTTCTTTCTAGGAGCATTTGTAACATAAGCAAAATTATTGCTTTTGTTTATCCCTATTTTTCTATTTCCATTTCTCTTTTTCTTTCTTGCATCTTCAGCTTTGGTTTCTTGAACATGAGTCTTGGGACTATGTTTGCTCATGAGCTTCTCTTCAGTTTTTGAAGACTGAACTGATTCTTCAGTTTTCTTTTCTTTATCTACATCAGCAATTTCTTGCTTGATTATCAATTCTTCTTCACTGAAGTTGACTACACATGCTTTGAATGTAGGTGCATTAACCTCTTTCAAAAAGGTTGGAGCATTCTCGATCTTCTTGGATTTCCCTTTATCACCTACAGTCATCTTTCTGTCACTCATGTCTTCATAGTCAAGGCCAATAGCAATGTTTGCACATGGATTATTCTTCTTATGATACTGTTCAACCAGTTCAGATGCATTTCTGAAAGATTTCATCTTTACTTCATTCTTTTCTAGCTTCTCCCTTAACACTGCTTCAATTTCATTTGCACACTTGAGCTTATTCTTGAGATAAGTATTTTCTTGTTTTAAAGCTTCAAGCTCAACCAACAACAATTTAGTTTCTTGCTTCTCACTCTCGAGCTTCTTATTTTGTTAATCTGCTCACTTCTTCATTAGCAGCAACCATGCTCGTGTGAATATAAAATATTTATGTGCTCATCTTTTCAATAGTTTCCTTGTATTGATTTATGTTTAAATCAATAGTGGTAAGAATTGGTGTTTGTCCTTTTAATGAGGATGATTCACCTTGCTCCAAGGCCATTAGAGCAGTGTTTCCAACTTCCTCATCTTCATCATTATCTGAATCATCCCAACTCTTTCCCTCTGCAATGTAAGCTTTGCTCTGTTGCTTTTTCAGAAGAGCTTCATACTTTGCTTCCAATTCAAGATAAGCTTTGTCTTTTTTTGCCTTTTTGGGTTTCCTGCATTCTAAAGCAAAGTGGCCTGGTTCATCACAATTGAAGCACCTTATATTAGATCTGTCAACAGATCCAGTTTTGTAACCACTCTTGCTGTCAGAATTGTACTTCCCTTTCTCTTTCCAGCTGTTGTCTTTATTGAGGGATTGTCCTTTATTCCTGAAGTACCTTGGCTTATTTACTCTAATGTTAGAGAATTTTCTAGCTAGATAGGCCATAGACTGATCTAGCTCATCCAGTTCTTCAAGAGTGTAAAACTCATCCTTTTCCAACTCTAAGATGACTTGCTCCTGTGAATCATTTATTCTCTGCTCACTTGATAAGGCATCTGAAGTTTGGTATCTTAGTTCATTATTGAATGAGTGGCTTTCATTAACAATTAAAGCACTTGAGCCATCCACAACATGTCCTTGACCAGACCTCAACGATTGCCTTTGAATCATCTCTAGTTCATATGTTTTAAGAATCCCATACAGAACTTCCAGAGTTATTCTGCTCAAGTCTCTTCCTTCCCTGATTGCTGAGATTTTTTGTTCCAAATGGTTAGGGAGAGTAAGCAAGAACTTTAGATTCACTTCTTCAGCTTCATAGTATTTGTCATGAAGCTGTAAGTCATTTATCAGCTTGTTGAATCTTTCAAACACATCAGTAATTCTTTCCTTAGGCTTAGCCATAAAACCCTCATACTGTGAAATCAGTATCCTTCTTTGATTGGATCTAACCTCCTCAGTTCCTTCACACAGTATCTCAATCTTTTCCCATATCTGCTTGGCAGTGTCATAGTTGATAATATTGTTGTACATCACATTGTCAAGTGACTCAATCAATATCATTTGCAACTGTTATCCAGAGAAACTTTCTCCTTTTCAGGATCTGTATACTCAGCAGGATCTTTTGAGGCATAATGAGCTGGTATGACAATGTCTCCATCTATAGATTCTTAAACCCTTACCATAGGAATGAAGGGTCCATTCTTGAGGATCTGAATGTAGAATGGATTTGCCATCCGGATAAACAACATCATTTTCTTTTTCCAAAGAGTGTAGTTAGCTTTGTCAAAGGTAGGAATTTTGATGCTACTGATTTTCAGTGTATTCATTCTTGCAAGACCTTGAATCTGTTTTCTTTCAGATTTGGCTCTGATACCAATTGTTAGGTAATGAATCACACAAAGGGGGGGGTGTGAATGTGTTTTTTTGATTTTAGTCTTTTCTTGAAAGATAATGGTTGAACAAAGTAAATTAAATCTTGTATAGAAGAGTGTTCATGCAGAAATTAAACTTGCACAAAATAAAGAACACAAATCTTCAAAACTCACTTAATTTTTCTATTAAAAATTAAGATGCTTTGCTATAAAATTTCTAAGCTCTTCGAAGTTAAAGAGCTCAGCTTCTTCTCGAGAGTGTTACAAGAATTTTGATCTAAATTGTTACTTCTAACTAGAGGACCAGTGTTAACTTAATAGCTCAGTTAACTGCTGGTTTACACAGTGGATAATAAACATGCTATTAGCTTTTCTAAACTATCACTTGTCATTTCTATTTATTGAAAAGCAAATCTTCCATTTCTGGCTTAGCATATCTTTAGTATCCCGTGTTTACTTTAATCTTCCTCTGTCGGTTAATCTTTGCCATTGATCTTGCACACACTTCAAGCTGCTTTTTGTAGACTTGTCAATCCAGCTGTTGGATTGTTTGTTGATTCTCTATCTTGGATATTAAACTGATCTGCAATTCTGTACTTTGAGACTGTACTTCGAGATCTCCAGTTTGATTCATTTGAACACTTGATATCTCGATAAGTTCAAAGGCTTATCGAGATCTCTAGTACTTCATAATGAGTTTGGCTTGTAGAGGTCTTCAGCTCATCGAGATCTCTAGTCTTCATAACTTCACTTGACTTATAGATATTTCTGAGTTCTCTAATGGATATAGACTTGTCGATAACTCTGAGTTCTCTAGTGAAATAATAATTTGTTGATATCTTTTTGAGTTCTCGAGTAGCTTTCCTGACTTTTCTACTCCTGGTGGATATTTCTTATCCGTTAAGTAGATATATAGCTCATCCATCAAGTAGATATATAGCTTATCTGCCGAGTAAATATTGCTCATCGTCGAGTAGATATTGTTCATCCATCGAGTAGATATATAGATCATCCGTCGAGTAGATATTGCTTATCCGTCGGTACTCTCTGGAGTTTAAATGACTTCTCGATAAGTCATTCTGGAGTTTTTCGAATGACTTCTCTATAACATTAAATCTGTGACTTGTAGAGATCTTAACTTAAAACATTTTTCTTCAAACAGATTTATTCAACTCCAAGCTTCTTCAAAATTCTTCTGAGGCATGATCTTCTTGATCTTCTTCTAGATAGAATCCTTAGGCTTGATACTATTTTAGGAAAAAGACTCCAGTCTGCTCCTTTACATTTTTATGGACTTTAAGTGTTACAAGTATAAAATACAAATTTAGATAACAATACAACTAACTTAGCGTTGACAAGTTGTCTTAGTCTTGTTGAATTACAGACATGTCTTTTACAACAGAAAGTAGGAAAAGGAAGATAGGAAGTCAAGGAGCATGGGAACTGGGAATAGGAGCCTTTCAAGCAGGTTCGTCACGGGAGCGGTGTCCCAACTTGCAAGAGGTCCCGGTTTTAAGAAGTCCCCGAGTGAGAGTGTCGGCCAGGGCGGCGGACAGTCTAGAGCGATATTTCACAGTCAACCCCGTGCTCCTATACCAGATTGCTGGACATGTGGCTAGAAACACCTCGGAGTGTGTGCCCAGGCAAGGGTCCCTCTAAAATGCTATAAGTGCAACCAAACATGACACCTCGCCAATAATTGTAACCAACCCAACGTGACATGTTTTCAGTGTGGGAAAGTAGGACACATGATGAAGGATTTCCCGGCACTAAGGCCTCAGGCCTCAGGAATGAGCAGAGCTGCTTCCAACCAGCCTCCAACTACTAGGACCTTCAACATGTCCGTTCAGGATGCTGTCTGGAACACAGACGTGATAGTAGGTACCCTTCTGTTAAATTTAGAATGTACAAATATCTTATTTGATTCTGGAGCGACCAAGTCATTTATATCTCAAAATTTTTCTAAGTAGGTAAATCTTAACATCGTACCTTTACAAGAGATATTACAAGTAGAAATAGCAAATCGAGATATCATTTCTGTAAATCAAGTACATCCCAGTTGTGAGTTAAAACTAGAAGGGAAAGTGTTTGAGGTTGACTTAATCCCATTTATATTAGGAGAATTCGATGTGATCCTAGGGATGGATTTTTCTATCCAGTAATGGAGCGTAGATAGACTGTGAGAAAAAGAAAATAAAAATAAGAGTGCAAGATGGAAATGAGATTGTGTTTAAGGGTCAATGACAAACCCAGAAGTTTCTAACCATGGGAGGTTGTTGAAGAAAGGTAGCAAGGCCTATTTGGCCTATGTGATGGATATTAAGAAGGAAGTCCCTGACATACATGACATACCCGTAGTGAATGAATTCGAGGATGTTTTTTTCAGAGGACTTACCAGGGTTGCCACCCAACCGAGAGATAGAATTTTCTATAGAATTTTCACCGGGAATGACACTAATATCTAAAGCCCCATATAGGCTAGCCCCAGTTGAGATGAAGGAACTTGCTTCCCAACTACAAGAATTACTAGAAAAAGGGATGATAAGGCCAAGTATGTCACTATGGGGTACAATAGTATTGTTTGTGAAGAAGAATGATGGTAGCATGAGGCTATGCATAGACTATAGAGAATTTAAAAATTGGCCATCAAGAATAGGTACCCTCACCCTAGAATTGACTACCTATTCGACCAACTTAAAGGTGTTGTGCACTTTTCCAAGATAGACTTGAGGACAGGATATCACCAGTTGAAAATCAAGACTAGAGATATACCAAAAACTGCATTTCACACTAGGTATGGACATCATGAGTTCTAAGTCATGTCATTCGGATTAACCAATGCACCTGTAGACTTTATAAATTTGATGAACAGAGTGTTCAAAAAGTACCTAGACATATGTGTCATAGTCTTCATAAATGATATTCTAATCTACTCAAAGAAGAGCAAGAACACGCGAAATATTTGAGGATAGTCTTAAAAATCTTGAGGAATGAGAAGTTGTATGCCAAGTTCTCAAAGTGTGAGTTTTGGTTAAAGGAGGTTCAGTTCTTAGGACATGTGGTTAGTAGCGAAGGATTTCTAGTCGACCCCACCAAAATAGAGGCGGTATCCAATTAGGAAAGATCGACTACCCCAACCGAGGTTAGGAGATTTGTGGGCTTAGCAGGATATTACTGAAGATTTGTGCAAGACTTTGCCAAGATAGCCAGCCCACTGAGAAGGCTTACCCATAAGACATAAAAGTTTATATGAACGGATAAATGTGATGCAAGTTTTTAAGAGTTAAAGATTAGACTGGTGTCAGCACCAGTACTCGCTCTTCCCGATGGAAAGGGATAGTTTGTGATATACAGCGATGCCTCGCACAAAGGGTTATGATGTGTGCTCATGTAGCATGAAAAAGTGATTACTTATGCCTCTCGGCAGTTGAAGGAATACCAGATAAGGTACCCTACCCATGACCTAGAACTAGCAGCCATAGTGTTTGCCCTAAAAATCTTGAGGCACTATATGTATAGGGAAAAGTGTGAGATTTATACAGACCATAAGAGCCTCGAGTATATTTTGACTTAGAAGGAATTAAACATGAGACAGAGGAGATGGCTAGAGCTGATTAAGGACTATGGTTGTGAAATCCTGTACCACCCTAGTAAATCCAATGAGGTGGCTGAAGCCCTCAGTAGGAAAGAGAAAGTTAAAATGATAATGACATCTGAGAAGTTGGTTAAGGAATTTGAAAATATGGAGATCGAAGTGAGGATAACCGGTAAGGGATCTGAAGGCCTATTAGAAATCAAGTTGTTACCGGAACTAGCCGAAAAATATGAGTGTGTCAGGAGAAGAAAATGAGTGAAAAGAGAGAGACATTGACCCGTGAAGAGGTTAGATGCGAGAGATATCATGAGGTATGCATCCTGAATATGGATTCCGAATATGCAAGAACTGAAAGAGGGGCTGATGCACGAAGGACACAACTCTAGGTAATCCATCCACCCGGGAAGTACGAAGATGTACCACAACCTAAAGGAATATTATTAGTGGCCTAACATGAAGAGAGATGTAGCAGAGTGGGTCAGCAAGTGCTTGACTTCTCAGAGGGCAAAGGCTGAACATCAGCGACCGAGTGGACAATTACGGCCCCTGTAAATTCTGTAATGGAAATGGGAGCATATAGCCATGGATTTTGTGACAGGCCTACCAAGGAATACAACAAATCATGATGCCATATGGGTCATTATAGATAGACTGACCAAGTCCGTACACTTCCTGCCAATTAACGAAAGGTATACCGTAGACAAACTAGTGGATATTTACCTGAAGGAGATTGTAGTAAGGCATGGGGATCCCGTTGATATAGTGTCAGATAGGAATCCAAGGTTTAACTCCCAATTTTGGAGAAGATTTCAAGAACGCGTAGGCACCAGACTAAGCATGAGTACAACTTACCACCCCCAAACGGATGGGCAAAGTGAAAGGACCATCCAGACCATAGAGGATATGCTAAAGGTTTGTGCCATTGACCTTAAGGGAAGTTGGAATAACCACTTACCCCTGATTGAGTTTACTTACAATAATAGATATCACGCTAGCATTGGAATTCCCCCATATGAAGCTTATTATGGAAGAAGATGTCGCTCTCCCTTATGTTAGGATGAAGTTGGAAAAGATAAGATTCTAGGGCCCGAGTTGGTCCAGTAGACCCGAGAAATGGTGGGACTCATCAGGAAGAGGCTGGTAGCGCCTCAAGACTATTTCCCAATAAATAATTGTTTAAGAGGGGTTGGATACAATTACTAAACAAATTGATGTATTATGAAAGTAAAGTAAGAACAGATAAATCAAATAACAGTTTATATTGATCTTTAATAAACTGTTACAAAACTCTCTCCAGAACAATATTCTTAAGAGCTTAGATGTTATGCGAATACTCGTGTTCAGCTCTTATCACATTATGAAAACTTATTCTGTGTTTATATACTACACAGCTACAATCAATAATCTATCAATTACAAGATATGTTACATTATAATTTTAACACTTTCCATACATATCTAAATCAACTACGATCCTATAAATCAGCACCTTCTGATTTATCTTGCAGTCCTGACTTATCATCCAAGTCATTCTCAACGGATAACCTGATCAAAGGATATATGCTGTAGCTTTAACGAATAATCATTTTTATATATCAACGGATGACTAAAGATTGTCAACGGATGATATCGAAGTTTCCAGCGGATACTCATATCACAACAGTTGATCATATCCTAATTGTTAAACATATCCTGATTCTTGACTTAGCCAATTCTCAACAATCTCCCCCAATTTATGCTTTGCAGAATAAGCATAAATTCTAATGGAATTGTCTAGTGCCAAAAACCATATAGACAAAATATGTAGTGTAAAGCTTACCCTGTTTCAGACTTTGATCTTCACATTTCTTGATAAATTCTGCAGTATCTCTGAACAAAAGCTTTAACTCCATCATCAATCTTTTTCAACAGAAGATCTTCTAACTTGATATTCAAATTCTTCTCATACTCTATTTTATCAGATAATTGATAGATAGCAACTCTCAGATTTCTGATTTGAGCTCTTTTGGTCATCATGTCTTCCAGTGACACGGAGCAAGGTTTTCTTCCATCAGGATTCATGGTTATATGCCTCTGAGTAAGAACATTTTCAATGACAGCTCCTCCTTTCTTTATATTAACTTCTTGCCCTTTGAAATTTATGTAAGTAGGAACATATGATCTAAAATAATATTGACTATCATCCAGTATCCTTCTTCTGATATTGTCAAGAATCATGTTTGACCATAACCTTGAAGTTTCATCTTCAAATCTTAGCAAATGGTGAATGTATTTCAATTCCTTTGCAGACATGATCATCAGTTCATCAAGTGAAAGAACTTGAATTTGATCATTATGCAATAAGAGTAAGATCTTCTATTTAGATTAAGAACCATCATGTTTGTCAAGAATAATCTTCACAGCTTCAAGTCTATCCAGATGATCAGTAGTCACTTCCTGACCAGGACTATCTGCAAGTGTGAAGTTCAACAACTTTAAATTGACAAGTTTAGCTTCATGATGTCCTATTCCAGCTCATGTAAATGGTTAAATCAACTTGAGATTCTTGCCTTGTATGAACCAATACTTCTTATCTCCCATGGTATTAGAACCAAGTAAACCATCCATCCTTATTCCTCTATGAGTAAAACTCAATTTGTCACCACAAATGAGATCAATAATTTTTCTCCATTTGTATTTGTTCTTGACCTTTGGAAATATTTGAGCTCTCCTTTCTGCTCTTTTATGTAACATCTTCATATCTGTACTTCTCCATATATTCCTCTCAAATCTTTTAAGCATATTCATGTATACTTGACCTGCTTTGTCAACAGGAAAATCTGATTGTTCCTTTCTGTGCCCTTTCTTCTCTGTCAAAAACCATTTTTCTTCCTTGAAATTTTTAGCGTTGACAGATTCAATATAAGAAGATAGAATCTGTAAATCCATACGAAATAGAATTTCTTCTTTTTCTATCAGGAATTGAATTTGGAGTAACAAGAACAACTTCTATATTTGATCCATGTGATCTATCCTTAGAGACATGAGTTGACTGTGTCTTTTGACTTTGAATTCTAGTTCCAGTTTGAACTTTCATAGCTTGAACTTTCATAGCATCAGAGGTCTCCTTCTCTTGTTTATCACCATTATCACCAGAATTTGTATTTCTCCTCAAAACTAATTCAGGTTGAAAATTTGCCTTGGGTACTATCTCCCCCCTTTTGACATTTAGACTTTGTAGAAGAGATAAAATAGCATCCAACTTGGAATTTGTAGCATTCTGACCAGCTTCCAAAGCTGTCAGCTTTTCGAATATGTGATCTTGTTTGGCTTCCAAGCTAAACATTTGCTTTATCAAACCCCTATGTTTGTTTGTACCTTAAATAGTCACAGAAAGATCAGTAATCTCTTCTCTAAGATTAAAATTATCTTGCTTAAGAGCGGAGATAGAAGAATGCAGTCCTTTGACTAAAACTGTTACGGATTTGATAGATGCTTTCATATCAGAATTTGAAACCAATTAAATAGCATGATCAACTAAAGTCTGAGAAGATTCTATAGAGATCTTCTCACTGGGTAATCTCCAAGAATGATTCCATTCATGAGCCCTATGAGAATGTAGAATAGTCGCATAACTAGATGATGAACCAAAAGTAAACAATTTAGATGCTTCAATACAGCTTTCAGAGCATCATCATCGGGATTATCATCATCAGAGTCATTAGAATCATCTTGATCACTAGAAGATTTCTCAGTATTATCAGAATCAACATCAGAATTATGAACTATACCTTTGAGCTTTAAATCAAGATTTGACTTAGAAGGCTTAGTTACCTGTGTAGATCTTGTTAGAAAAGAACCATGAGTACCTAAATCTCTATATTCTTTTAAAGTGATCTCATCACTTCTCACACCACTCATCTCATGAATTTTAATAGTCAGAGCTTCCTCACAAGGATTAACTAAATCCTGACTCTCATCTACCTCTCCTTTTTCCAGGTAAGGATCATGCCTCTCTTGAATTCTGTTTTTCACTAAATCTTTTCTCTCATTATCACATGAAAGGATCAGATAAGTTTGTCCTATAAAAATAAAAAATTGCTGAGAAGACTTGTCTGTGATCATATGAATTGAGGTATTCCTTTGTAAAGGTCTAATCATAGTCATGTCATCAGATAAAATAGAGTGTAAATGATTTGTACCTTGAGTAGAATAAACCATTGGTATAGCCTTGAGTGGTTGTACTGAGATGGCTTCAATCTTATCTTGAGAAGTGATCAGTACATCTAGATTTGTAGAATCAGGAATAGCGTCATCAAGAATTGTCCTTTTGTCAAGAATGTGTTGCTTGTCAGGAATCGACCCCATATTAGGATTTGATACTAAGTCTGCAACAGTACTTTGAACTTTTGGTTCTTGTGTGACTTGAGGTGTAGAAGTTTCTTCATTCCTTTGAACTAAAGGTTCTTGTGTGCTTTCATCAAAGATAGGATCATTGGTAACAGCATCCAAACCAACAATATGCTTTTGATGAGCTTCCATGTCTTGTACTGTCTTCAGAATGTCATCAGCCACAGAAATATGACTTCCTTGAGCAATGTCAGGAATAGTCAGATGTGATGTTATGCTTGCACCTACACTTTGAGCAAGCGGTTCTTTGTGTAGTTGGGGCATTAACAGGTGCATCTTTACTTTGAGAAGATGGTTCTTGTGTATTGTACCCCTTCTGTGGTAATTGAAGTTTGATCTTCTTGCTTTGAGAAACCATTGAAGTCTGTGCTTTTCTCTTAATAGACTTCTACAGACCAACTTCCTTAGCAATTTTAACTATCTTGGCTGTGTGAGATTTAGTAATTGTCTGATCAGGAATTGTCACTATCTTGTTAGGAATTGCATGAGACCTGTCAGGTTTTGACAATGATCTATCAGGATTTGTAGATTCATGATCTAGAACAATATAAGCTAACACTGTAAGACCATCTGATTTCTTGTGAACTTTTTATGCTGCCTTTATCAGTCTCATCTTTTTAGGCTTAGCAGTTGCAAACAAACTTTGGTCTTCTTCTGCAGTAGCACTAGTAACCTCCACTGGTCTAACATGCTTCTTTAATACAATTGGATCATCACTGTCACTCTCGGTGTCTGATGATTCATCAACCAGCTTAACATCAACTCTAATTTTCCTTTTCTTCCTACATGCATTCTTCTTGATTTTTGATACTGATGAAACACTTTTCTTCCTTGCTCCACCTTTTTTCTCCAAAGATTTAGGTGAATGTAAAACAACCTTTAGACCTGATTGTCTCTGAGACACATCAGTCTTAGCTATTGTTAAGTGGCATTTATGTCCACTTAGAATGCTCTATAAAGGCTTAAATTGATGTTTTGTACTCAAGTTATTTGTGTTTTTGATGTGTTTTTGTAGTGTTTTGCATTTCAGGCATAAATCAAAGAATTAGGAGATTTAGCATTATTTTGGTGCTAAATTGGTGTTAAGAAGATGTCTCGGGAGTTTGCTCGTAGATCGCCAGCTCAAACCATGCAAGAAAATAAAAATCAGTATTTTTTCCAGAAGGTCAGCGCGCCCGCACTGTAGTAGCGCGCGGCCGCGCCGAGATGCAGATTTACAATGCGCCCGCGCTGGTGTAGCACGCGTCCGCGCCATGACGAGATGATAGAATTCTGTTTCTACTTGGATTCTGAGAGTTTGAAGCCCTGGTTGATTCTACAACATAAATAATAAAAACTTATGATCGTTTTTCATAACAAGACGTTCCGGAGCTTAAAGAGAAGGCCTAAGAAGACCGTATAGCACAATTCAACCAAGGCAAAGATGATCTAGTTTATTCTTGTGATTCTTTGTTTTAAGTTGTAATCTTGGATGCTAGTTTTCTTATTCATTGAACCTATACTCTTGTTTAATGTACTTGGTTTATTATATATTCAGTATAAAGACTACATTTATTATACCATGCTTTCATCGGAACCCACGTTGATGATGAGTCCGATTATGGGCTAATCGTTATCGTGGGATTCTAGCGGATTTACTTATGAATTTCTTTAGTTAATTTATTTCGATACCTTAGTGTGTGGTGATTGTATGATATCCTAGTATTGGTTGTGCTTATTCATCTTATGAGCGTCGCGAACTTATAAAGTAGCGTGCTAATCTCTAATGAAGCGAAAGTAAATTTAGGGGTTTAGAACTTGCCATGCTAGTAGAGGTTCTTGTATTTGATATACATAATTTGTAGGTAATTTTAACCATCTTACTTACCCTATATAATCATGATCGATAACTTGTGCGTTAAACCATTATGTTCTCAAATTCTATAGACATATAGGGTCTCAATATAATTGGTTTCTATACAGCTTCCATTTCTTTTGTGGATGTCTGGTAGTAGGGTATTCATACAACGAAAGTTGGCGTTTACTAGTTTCGTGTTATCTGATTAGTATCATCACCATTGCATGCTAAGGTTAAGAACAAAAAGTCTATTGAATGAAGTAGTAATGAAACTAGCATCCCATGTTTGTGTCATATAGTAATCAATCCTTTTACTCTCTTAGTTAATGTTCTTTAGTATAATCTCTTAATTAATTATAGTTATAAACAACCTCACTTTGTTAATCGGTATAGCATTGAATAATAACCATACCATTATTGCATAAGTACAATGATTGAAATTAACTTAAAAGGGTCTCTGTGGGAACAAACTAAAAATAATTCTATATTACTTGCGATCGCGTATACTTGCGTGAATATTAGCGCGTGTTTTCGTCCTAACAAGTTTTTGGTGCCGCTGCCGGGAACTCGGCGTTAATTTTTAGTTTATGTGTTTTTCATCAGTGGTCGTTAAAGTTCATTGAATAGGACATTGTTACTTACTTATTTCCTTATCGTGTTTCAGGTACTCTAGCGAGCGTGTATGCATACACGTTCTCGGTCTCGTAAGAGAACACTGGATCAAGCTGAGGAAGAAGTTGTAGTAGCTTTTGAAGAAGTTGAGGAGAAAGTTGAAGAAGAAGCTCTTCTTGCAATGGGAGAACCACAAGGGAATACGAAGGTTTTGATGGATTACTCTCAACCGAAGATTAATAATATTCAGTCTAGCATTGTCTGACTAGCCATCTCGACTAACACCTTTGAGATCAAGTTGAGCACGATTCAGATGATACATAATTTAGTTCAGTTTGGGGGTTCTCCGACAGAAGACCCCAACATGCACATCAGAGATTTCATCGAAATCTGCGACACTTTTAAGTTCAATGAAGTTTTTGAAGATGCTATTAAGTTGACACTTTTCCCATTCTCTCTACGGGATAAAGCTAAATGCTGGTTACATTCTCTATCACCAGGGTCTATCACCAAATGGGAGGATCTTGGTCAAAAGTTCCTAACTAACATCTTTCCTATGGAGAAGATTGCTGCAATCAGAAATGCACTTACTCAATTTGCTTAGCAATCTGGAGAATCTTTATGTGAGGCTTGGGATTGCTACAAAGAGATGCTTAGAAAGTGTCCTCACCATGGGATGCCTGACTGGATGATCATTAACTGCTTTTATAATGGATTGGGTGCTACTTCTAGACCCATGTTTGATGTAGCATCAGGAGGAGCCTTATGGGCTAAAAGCTACGATGAAGCATATGAATTGATTGAACTGATGGCTGCTAATGAGTACCAGAATCCTACTCAAAGACTACCTCAAGGCAAGGGAGCATAAATTCTGGAAGTGGATACAGCTACTGCTATAGCTGCTCAGCTTAAGGCTTTGATGATGAAGGTGGATTCTTTGGCTAATTACGGAGTTAATCAGATCACTAGTGTTTGTGAGCTTTGTGCTGGTGCACACGAGACTGATCAGTGTGCTATTTCTAGTGAATCGGCTCAGTTCGTGACCAACTTTCAAGGATCGCAGCAGCCTGTACCAGCCACCTATCATCCCTACAACCGCAATCATCCTAACTTCAGCTGGAGCAATACTCAGAATGCGGTTTAGGAGCCTTATCAACAGTATGCAGCAAAGCAATACAACCCTCCTGGTTTTCAGCAACTGCAATATGCACCAAGACAACAACTCCAGCTGCAACATTGTAATGAAAAATCTGAATTGGAGGAGTTGAGGCTCATGTGCAAGAGCTAAGCGGTTTCTATCAAGACCTTGGAGAATCAAATTGGGCAAATTTCCAATGCCTTGCTAAATCGTCAACCTGGTATACTCCCTAGTGACACTGAAGTGCCAGGAAAGATGGAAGCTAAGGAGCAGGTTAAGACAATTACACTGAGGTCTAGGAAGGTGGCAAATCCCAAAAAATCTCAAGTTCCGGAAGAAGAAGCTGTGGCTAAGGAAGAAGTGCAGAAGGAAGAAAAAGTGGAACCAAGGAAGACTACTATGGAACACACTCCTCCTGAGGTTAATATATGGAAGAAATAGATCTATCTTCCATCTCCTTTTCCTAAGTGGCTGCAGAAGAAAAAGCTGGATAAGCAGTTTGAGAAGTTTCTGGAGGTGTTCAAGAAACTTTATATCAATATACCTTTCGCTGAAGCTCTTGAACTAGTGCCTAGTTATGCAAAGTTTATGAAAGGTACTCTCTCTCAAAAAGTGAAGCTTGATGACTTACAGACAGTTTCTCTTACGGAGGAATGCAGTGATGTGCTGCAACTGAAGTTACCTCCGAAGCTTAAAGATCCTAGAAGCTTCACTATTCCTTGTACTATTGGAAAATTGTCATTTGACAAATGCTTATATGACTTGGAGCGAGCATCAATCTGATGCCCTTGTCAATCTTCAAGAAATTGGACTTACCTGATCCAAAGCCTACTTTTATGACCATGCAGTTGGCCGATCGTTCTATTACATATCCATGAGGCATTGTGGAAGATGTCTTCGTTAAGGTGGATAAACTCATCTTTCCTGCTGATTTTGTAATTCTTGATTTCGAGGAGGATAAGAAGATTCCCATAATCTTGGGAAGACCATTCTTGCCTACTGGCCGAACCTTGATTGATGTGCAGAAGGATGAGCTTACTATACGAGTGCTGGATCAGGATATGACGTTCAATGTTTTTAATGCCATGAAATTCTCAACTGAAAATGAGGAGTGCTTAAAAGTGGAGTTGGTCGATTCTGTGGTTACTTCAGAACTTGATCAAATGCTAAGGTCTGATGCCTTAGAGAAGTCCTTGCTGGGGAATTCAGATAGTGAAGATGATGAAGGTGATGAGCAGTTGCAGTATTTGAATGCTTCTCCTTGGAAGTGAAGGTTAGATATGCCGTTTGAATCTCTTGGATTGGAAGAGTTTGAGAATCAATCCATTGATTCCTAGTGATTCTGATTTCTGTTTTTGAAGCTCGAGTATCAGAATCGAAACTCTCATCATTCTCCTTCTTTTAGTACCATCATCTGCATAAAAAGTTAATCGAATTGAATTTCGATTTTTTTCTTATTATAATCTTGGGAATTTAGATTTTCAATTCTGATGTTTATTGATAGATTTTATGGTATAACAAGCTTCATTATGTTCAATAGAGTCGTTTAATATAAATATTATTGATGTTTTAATTCGGTTTATGCGGACTTCTGTTCTTGGATTTTTAAGTTTTAATTTTCAGTTTTTCGAACTATCCCTGGTTTGGCTGCTGATTTTGATGATAGGATTGGATTATTTGGATTGTAAGCGTTGTTTTCGTATATAGAACAGGGAATATGGTTGTGAAATCGATGGTGGTGATGTTTGTCGGCGTAGTCGCCGGATTTCAATTGATTCGATACTGTATTCCGAGTTCTAGTAATGGTTTGCGATTGTGATTGTTATTACTGAATTCCTGAGTAAAAAACGAGTCGTTTGGTACTGAAAACCCAATAAAATCGGGATGTTTTTGCCGTTGCCGGAGCCTGGCGGAAACTTTGCCGGTCACCGGTTTCTGCAAGGTTTTCCGGTCAGGGTTCTAGGGTTGTTGATAACCCGAATTTAACCCGACTTCGACCCGGTTCGTGACACGGGTTCAATCCAAAATCCCTTTTTCAGTTTACATAAATCTGTTTCTGAATTTCTTTTTAAAAATAATTCCAAATTTATTTTCATTTTTCTAAAAATTATTTATTTTAATTTTAAAAATTATTTACTTATTAGTTTAAATTTTAAAAAATTATTAACTTAATTATTTTAAATTTCAAAATTTATTTTCTTTTATTATTTTCAAAAATACATATTTGTTTTAATTATTTTTAATTTATTTTAATTGATTATTTATAGATTTAATTAATTGGTTAATTCATTTAATCAAATAATTTTATTTATAAATACTTAAATAAAATACAATTATTTATAATTAATTCAAATAGTTTCTAAAAATCACTTTTAAGCTTTTAAAAATTATATTTTGGTATTTAAAAATTAATTAATATTATTATTAATTGATTTACTCCCATTTAATTCTTATTTTATTCGTAATAAATAAACCGTTCGTCTGTTTAATACGAAACGAACGCGTATAGACTCAGAAAAATATTCCGCTTTCACTAAAAATAATTTCGAGACCGAAATCCTTTTTGTTTCAAAAGTTCTCTTGATTTGCAAGTCAATGCCGAGTCGCGTATTTATCAAAAGTCGTATTTTGACCCGATTTCAGTTTTAAACGTATCTAGTCGAACCTTTTGATGAACCGAGGCATGTGTGATATGAATTGTGTGATACATGAGTTATGTGCTTACGTGCTATGTGAGTTACGTGCTTGCGTGGGTCAAGAGTCTTGTGTTTGACTGTTTCCTTTATGTGTCGTATGGGTAGACGATAGAGTTTTGACACGCAGTTCATCGAGTAATTATCGTTTAGACGATTAAATTTGTATCTTTCAATTATAGATGCTGATTGCTCGAGTTGATCGGGAAAAGATGTTGGATAAAGGGTGAAATGGAATAATGTTGGCTATCAAGCTTCTAGTAATCGCAGGAGCAGAAAATCAGTGAATTGTTGGAATAAAAGACGGCAATGTCTTGAGATGTTAGACTGAGATAATTGTGATGTTGCGAGTGTGACTAACTGCTAAAAACCAAAGGCAAGTATCCGTATTATCACTTTTGAATCCTATTATGCAAGTTTTCTATGCTATTCTAATTCCAGAATAGTTCAATATTTTACATATCCAACTGCTTATGATTATACAAGTATTGCTTCCCTATTCTCAATTCAGAATAGATAAATATTTTACATATCGCTGAATTAAATGCTTATTATGTAAGTATTCTCTACTATTCTATGTTCAGAATAGTTAAATTTTTTTACTTATCAAATTACTGGATTTATAAATGTTTTGGATTTCGAGAAAAATGATTTGGTTGCGAGTATTCCTGCCCAAGATAATGGGGGAACAAAATTATTTTTGGTGTCGAGTATTATAACCCCTTTTCAAAAAAGAGTTTTAAGATTGTATAGTTACTGATTGCGTAAGAGGCCGTGGTGGCGGTCCAGCGGAGAGCTAGGTATTATACAGGATATAATACCTTTTTAGGCCAATATGTGCCTTGGGTACCCCTTTGTTTAGTTGGATATACTTCGGCATACCGGTGTTGCTCCGCGGCTGATCACCGACTGCAATACACCGTCATTCGAGGATTCCAATCTAAATTATTATATTGCTTTTGATAATCTTAAAAGGAATGATTTATCAAGTATTTTGGTTTTGGATAAAAGGTGAAATGCAGTTTTGATTCAGTTTCTGCTTGATGTAGATATTTAGGTTGATGTTAAATATCAAAGGTAGTTTTAGTATAGATGATTGATGTTGACTTTAGTATGGGATGTTGTGAGCATCAAAGTTCATATTGATATCTAATTTGATATGACAACAAAATGAGTATTAATATCAAGAGTTCGGTTTTGAATAAAGTTTATGATTCAGTCTATAATCATTGTTTCATGTTATTGTTATTTATGACATTTCCGTAAACACTATTTTACGAGTTTTATTCCCCTCAAGATTCAAAGTATTGCTGAAGCCTTTCGCTCAAAAATATTTAAAAGGTTTTGAATACAGTGAGAAACAATTATCCGATTTTTTAACAAATTTTCTGATTCAGCAATTATGATTTTAAATATTTTGCTCTAATGCAGATGTCGGTTTTATATCAAAACAACCATATATATATGCTATAATAAACTTGCTGAGCATTTCTTTTGTTCATACTTGCCTGTTTTCAAATTTAACCTCCAGTGAGGATTATCTTGCGCATTTTAGCCGCGTAATTCAAGGAAGCAAAGAAGAAGCTTTTGGAAGGTGGTTGGTCCAGGGTTTGTGGACTAGTGTAAGTTTTATTGTTTAAAGTTGTGTTTATATATATAAGTATTAGTTATGTATTGAATCGTGGGTCTAGTATACTTCTTTTCGAAGTTATACTAGCGGGTCTAGTTTTGAGTTTGTAAATTATTGAGAAGAGTTTTAAAAGAAAGTGAAAAATTTATTGGTGGAATTTAGAATTCTTGTTTCTAGAACTGTAACCTTAAAGATCTTGGATTAATTGGGGTCATAGATGCTAAATATCTTCCACCGGCATTTATTTATCGATTTAACAGGTTATTTTGGATTGAGGTTTTATAGTGACGACCAAATCCCCTGACCCCGGATTTAGGGTGTTATAGGGTTAGATATAATTACTAAACAAATCAATGTATTATGAAAGTAAAGTAAGAACAAATGAATCAAAACTAATAATGAAATCATTCTTACAAGCTTACATAACTCAAAAATGAATATAAAGCTCCTGCTAGCTTGATCCAACTCAACCTGGAATCCTAGCTCGCGCACTGGACTGGGGATCTTTGCTACCAACCATTTCCTTTTTAACCGTAGAATATATAAACAGATTCACAAGAGTGAGCTAACTAGCTCAGCAAGTCGTAATAACAATAACTAAGGTTAAAGCGATCAATTGAAATGATGCAGAGGAATTAAATTTCTTGTTAAGCAATTATTAGAAATGGATATTCATTTTTAAGTTTAAAATCAAGGTTTTGCTGCTGATCAGTCACGCACTAACCCCGAGCAAAGCGCACAACTCTGCTCTATATACTGGATCCAAGGCACACATTGGCCTATTATGACCTTGAATCTGGCCTGACCACGAATCTGGTCCATATATATAAAACCATCAAATTCTAAAACAATTCAATATGATAACCAATGTAATTCAATAAGCTAAATCATAAACAACATTTATCTTGAAGCATAGGGTGATTCACAATACCATGAAGGTATAACAAGGTCAAAAAGATTGGCTTTCAATCAAGGAAAGAATCAGAAAGTAGAAGACCAAGGGTTTAAAGGTTACAAGGATTGGTCTTCTATTAAACAAGGAATAAGGGTTGGTATGTCAAGCAATTCAATATCAGAAATCAGTATATGGTAGATATGTATTTGTGGAGTAGTATCGTGTGTCTGGATCGTATATGAGAATTCAACAATCAATGATTTATGAAGAATAAGGCTTATGGCTGAAGATCAATAAGAATCAGGGTTCAAGGTTGAATAGTTTAAAGCGCTTGCAATTTAAAACATGATTTATTTTGAATACTAGCAACATGTTCTGAGAAAGTTCGAAAATATTTGCAATATATCTTGAAGAAAGGTTCAGAAGTACTTGCCTTGTCACATATCATTTCCAACTTTACTTGTACTCATCTAACAGTTCTACTTTTCAATCATTTTCCTTCTTTTTCTATGCCTTGCCTCTTTTCATCAATCACTTGCTTTCTTTTTCTACACTTCAGTTCTATTCACTAATCACTGGCCTTCTTTTCTATGCCCCGCTTACTCTGCTAGGCATCACAAGTATCTATCAATACTCAATCTCATATCACTCTATTCGATACAAGCTTCTAACTACCCTTCGATTCACTTAAATCCGACGTACGGATTGAAAGTTATGAATAAAACTGTTAAACAATGCACGTACGGTCAAATTATGCATCAATCAGATCACATATAACACCTAGCACGTAATATATTCAATTAAAATATTTATTCAAAGAGGATTCGAGGTCAAATTGATTTTCAGGTATTTAATACAAATTTTTAAATATTTTTCGGAATTAAAACGGGTCTTCGAATCTTTTTATAATTAAATAATAGGGTACGAACACCCGAATCTGACTTTAAAATAATTTTATAATAATTATCGAGTCTTGAAAATAATTTAAAATAATATTTTTAAAGCTCGAAACTATTTTTCAGAATTTTTAAATCAAAGCAAATAATTAAATCTAATTAAATAATCAATAAAAATTAATTAATAACTAATTAAATTAATTAATCAATTAATATTTAAATTAATTAACTAATTAAATAATTAATTATCAACTAAAATTAATTAATTAATTAGGATTTATTTTAGAATTAAAAATAATTTACAGAAATTAAATAAAAAAATTTGGAATTTTTAAAATAATTAAAATAATTTTCTGAAAATTAAATAAAAAGGGAATACTATTTTTACAAGTTTTTGAAACGACAATCTCGTTTTTATAACATTTGTAAACTCCAGGGACGAAAATGCAAACTTCTACAAAACTGGGGGGCTAAACAGCAACTTTTGTTGTCTTCCTCAGCGAAGCGACGGCGACACCGCCGGCCGGTCAATTTCGCTCTGTTCTTCACCAAAAACTGCAAATATATTCCCCTTCTTCCCAGAAATCATTTCATGCATTTAGTTTTTCTAAACAATCAACAGAACGACCGGATTTTTCTCCGAAAATCAAGAACACCGCTGGCGTTCAAAGATTTCGGTGAGCTTTTTCTGTTGTCCTTTATTTTCCAAATTCATATCATTCGATTCCTAATGACACGATCTATTTAATGGTACCGTATAATCAATCCCAGGTTTAAAAGATTAAAAATTCCTAATTTCGATTGAAATTATTTAAGAACATAAACCCTAATTTCAATTTTTCTAAAATCAAACATCAATTTCTATATGTTATTGGACTCCAAATTCATCATATAATATACCAAAATGACCAGAAAAATATTATCTACATGATGAAATCATCAAATCATATCAACACTATCAAGAACAAATTTTCCATTATTTAATATTTAATAAATTTGAAATAAGATAATTAAATAAGAAAAATACCTTGATTCTTGCATAAAAACAGATGATTGATTCGGAAAGAGGTTTTTGAGGGCTTCGATTTGATATATGGCACGCCCGAATCGGAGTTCGATAACTCCCTCGTTCATCGGTTTGATTATAAAGAATGCAACGTTTTATTAGGATTTTCTCCGTGTTTCACGGGAATTTACTAACTGATTATGATTATACGAATAAAATGAAATAATAAAAGGGCTATATATATTTATGGAATATTGGATCGTGTTGTATCATTTTGGATCCATAAATTAGTTACTTAGCCGCTAAGTAACTGCAAAAACGATCCGATTTGGTACCCATATTGGATAATTATCCCAACCGGGCTTCTTATAAAATACTTTATATAGAAATAATGTAATATTATCCCGTCTTTTGAGAATACAGGTTTTGTTGCTTTATCGAAATGATTATCGTATCAAAAATCTTGCGCCAGGCCGCGCACAAGTCAAACCGTAATCCGGATTGAAAAAGTCAAAACACGGAAAATATCCGGAATTACCAGATTAGATTAGGAAGGAGTTTTCGGAAGAGTTTGGGGTTGTAAAAACGTAAAAACGGTTGAGGTTGGACAATTCCCGGCTTTATAAAATAATTTTGTAATTATTCAAAAAATAAGTAATAAATTCATAAATTAATATAAAATTATATAACAGTCCAAATTTTACCAGAAAAATACCTTAATTATCTATATTTTATTCTGGACATAATGAAATTAACATACCTATACTTTATCACATATAAACATCCACATATCAACACAAATCATCATATAATTCACCAAAATTTCCAGATAATAATCACATAATAATTATTTATTTATAAAAATAATTACACGCTATATCCCCGATATTACATCCTTCCCCCTTAAAAGGATTTTGTCCTCAAAATCACTCTAAAGATCAGATAGATACATTCAAGTATCTCACTTCCATTTCCTCAGGTTGATTCCTCAACCTTACAACTTTTCATAAACTTTTACTCGCAGCATCACTCATTACTTAACAGCCTTTTGCTGACATCATATTCTATTAGTTGCTCATATAACTCAATTCAAGCCTCTATTTTATACATAATGGAGCTAAATTAGTCGTTATGTGTATAAATCTATACACACCTATGATCCTGCTATACGGTTGGCGGTGAAGCCAACTCACTTACACTTATCCTGCTTCTTTTACTGTCTCAAAATGACCAGCATAATGCATATTAATTCTCTTCTCTTTCTATTTCTAGTAATTCGTGCTCATGAGCGTTTCCAATAGTTACTGGTTGTTGAACTTCATTCCTACATGTTTCTTTGTTCAATTAACCTAGTTTGTAATCGCTTCCAATTGCATTCGAGGCTCTTTAATCGTTCTCTTAATCTTCATGTCCATATGTGAATGATATACTGAGACCATGGCGTGTTCGATTCCTGACGTTCTCAAAATTATACCAGGATTAAGAATTAACGAGAAAATCTTGACTGGAAATGATTGCCGCACAAACTTATCACCATATCTTATTTTCCTTAAATCACAATCGAGTATATTTATCGAGCGAAAATCTCTCACTATTAAGAAGAAAATATACTTATTTGGAGGCATCACCCGCATAATCTAACCCATATTATCAATTATTTTGATTCTAAGAAGTTCTCATAAGAAACTGACTGCAATGCTTTCCTTGACGTCTAGTCACATATAACGTTTATTCTTTCTTTGTGCCATACTATCAGAAAGTCTTCGTTGACATCTATGTCTTGTATTATATCCTCGGCGTAGCTTGAATCTCTTGAGTAATCGATGTTTATCCAAATTCCTATCTTTTTAGTTCCGCCTTACTTAATGCCTGTTCATCTAGGAGTGGTATATATTATTTCGGTTCGACATAATTCATCGTATTCTGAATACTCCAGTCAAATCTCAAATCAAACAATATTGATCATTTACAATAAATTTCCGGATCTGATGACGTGCCATCATTTCTTCAAGCAATAACTAACCCACTTATTGGATGAACTGTTTATTAATAAAAGAAAATGATTAGGTTTGGAATAACCTATCAATAATGATACAATTCACGATATCCTCACCTTTGGTTCCCAGGTGACTTCATTATGACATCTCCTGACGAAATGTATCCATCTAGCCTTTGATGTCCCGCCTTAATTCTTGGGTAGGTATACCATTTACTTACATGTTTTCCCCCATTTTCTCCTCATATCTGGTCATTATATATTTTCTTTCAGCCCTTGGTACTTGATCATACTCCTGGGGTGCATTCCATATCTCAATTTACAAATGTTTCCTAAATTTTTCACTTTACTTATTTCTTTCATATTACCCATATCTTACTTATATTTTGGCATCTTATAAAGTTTCTTTATCACCCTTTTGATTCCACTTCCTTTCCTATTTCCGTTTTTCATTCTCATAGCTCATTCGAAACTGAACTCTTGACATTAATACTCATTTTGATGTCATATCAAATTAGATATCAATACGAACTTTGATGCTCACAGCATCCCATTCTGAAGTAAACATCAATCATCTATATTAATACCACTTTCGATATTTAACAACAATCTAAGTATCAACATTAATCAGAAACTGAATTAAAACTGTATCTCACATTTTATCCAAACCAGAATTACTTGATAAATCATTTATTGTATGATTATCAAAACAATTTGGAAACAAGACATCTTTTAATAAAACTTTATTGCAGATGTTAAAATCTCTTTGATTGACTAATAAAACCCATATTGGTGTGATTATTAATCTCTTCTTTATTCCACCTCCCTTCTTCCTTTCCTTCCTTCTTTCTCTTTGCTTTATCTTCAATCTTTATTTCTTAAAAACATTTTTCTCACTTGTCCATACAAATAACTTTTTATTTCTTTTGTTTATTACAAAGGCATAGTCATCCAAGTAAAGCCTCATGCACTTGCAGCAACTTCTGAATTCTACTGGCGTCCATACCTTCTCCATATTTCTCATTGCTTTGATTTCGGATTCAGAGGTCACATCAAACTTTGACTTAATCTAATTGGAATCGATTTCCATCTATCTGACCATTAATTGGTAAAATTAACCAATTAACTCACTTAATTGATCAATTACACCAAGTGATAACTAGCTAAATGAAATAAAAGGCCAATTATATATAGTCGGATTGGCTGTAACAACCTTCTTCAAAGACTGAGATCACAATTGTTTGGAGTATCAACATTAATATCAATAACACACGAAAGTATACTCTCTATTTTTAAGAGTAGGGTATTTTCCGAAAATTTGGGCAACATCTCCTTTATATTATTGACTACCAGTCAGACTCAAGCCAACACCAACAATCAATCACACGACCAACAATCAACCCAGAAGTAGACCAATCAACTTCCACCTTCTAAACTTACTATTTCACCAGCACATACCAGCTGGTATAACCCATATTTTAATTTAACTTAAGATTATAGCGAACAATTCTTATTATACCATACATTTTCTCATATCTTTCGAGTATAACAGATTATCACTACTGTAACGCCCTCCAGACCCGGGGTATAAGTCTGGGGGTTACTAGCTAATCACCAAACCTGTACAATCTGATTAACAATTAATAAAGAAATGAAATTAAACCCCTTTAACACTAACTAGGATCTTTTTAGGTTGAAGTATGAAAACAAGAACCACTAACTACATTTATTACAAACCAACATTCAAAGTCTCACAAACTCTCTTTATTACAAACCATTGTCTAATTCATTTTAAACTAAGTTCAACTTTTATTCAAACACACACACATACTATCTATCAACACTCCACCTGCTCGGGCAACTCAAAGCTTTCTTCCTGGATTGGGATCAACACCTTGGGTATGAGAGGATCCTGAGGCTTGACCCGCTTCTTTACCACTCGAGTCCTGATTGGTTTCATATTCCTTCTTAACTGAAAACAATAAGGTGAATAACAACAAAAGGGGTGAGCCAAAAGTTACTCAACAAGTCCACAAAAATATAAACAGTGTTAAAGTATTTTAAATGAATCCGCCATCCCAGGTATATCTGCCAAGATATAACCTCACGAGAATAGAAAGAAGGCCATTACTGGCGAGTACAAATAAACTAAACTGGACACAAGTTCGCATCTATATTCTGCCGATCAGTCAGAATATAATGCAGATCCATATCTCAATATATAGATCCAGTCGGGTATCCAGGTACTACGGCCCACATCGAGGCACCAGTCATCCCGGTCCTCAGGATTAAGACACACTCAATCCCAAAATATCATTATCCAGTCCATCGCTTAGCAACCGGGACAATCGGTATGCTTTGATATTTTCCAAACACCAGAGTATATCAATCTCCATGTGTTACCAATAGAATATGAATCAAGAATCCAAAGAAACGGAGAAATCAAGAATTGAAATGAAATATGAACAAAGGAATAGGGATTGTATATTAGTGATCAAGAACAATAATCAAGAGAATGTAAATGTGATAAATATTTGAATCAATATCATTATTCTGAAAGTAGAATAGAGGAAAAACTTGCCTTCTGCGCGACTTACTGCAATTGAATCACTTATGTCTATCACCTTGGACTATTACCGACTCAACTGGCCTGGCTGGCTTAGCTTCTGTTGGCAAAACAGACTGGTTAAGTCACGTCGTACTTCATTTGCATCTTGAATCGACTTTAAACCGATCCTAACATCTACCCATGCGCTTATGACTGACTCATGTATTATATATAAGCAAGTAAGACTCGATTAACCACGTAATACACATAAGCACATAAGCACATAATCATTTTTATGGTTAAAATAATTTTTAAAACCAAAATCGACTCGCTGATCGCTCAACTGATCGTTATCTGACTCGTTTCCCATTTTTCCGGAATTTTTCGGACTCGTCTCGGCACGTAACTTGACTGATAATCACACAAGTCACAAAATCAACTAACTTCTAAGAGAAATTAAGCTTTGATATTATTTTTAATGAAAATGATTCATTTTTCTCAGTTAACAGGCTTTCGTTTCATGCAAAACAGACTAACGGTTGAATTATTATTAATTAAATATTGATAATTCCGTTTATTAATCATTATAAATAAATATTACTAATTTTTAAAACCCAAAAATAATTTTTAAATCATTATTTAAGAAAATCAGAATTAAAAATAATTTTTCAAAAATTTTTGAAATTAAAATGAATTTATTATGATTTATTGAAAATTATTTGAATAATTATCAAAATAATTAATCACTTTTAAATAATTAATAAGTAATGAATAAATATAAATAATTAAGAAAATATTTCAATCTGATTTTTAGAAAATAATTCAGAATTATTTATAATATAAATTAATTAATTAAATAATTAATTAATCAATTTACAAAATAAATAAAACTGATTTTTAAAATTAATAAATATAAAAAGTAAAATAATTTCCAGAAACAGTTGCCAAAGAACCATCCCTGACAAAATCAGATCAAACCCGGGTATTTTACACGGGTCAAACGGGTCAAAATCCGGGTCGTGAAGAACACGCCGGATTTTGCCCAGAATCCGGCCACCGGTGCAGAATCCGGTGAGCCACTTTCAGGCCAAAAACGAAACCGTTTGGTTCATTTTTCACAGGGTTTCAATTCCAAATCGTTCTGGCAATCTAATTCTGGCAATAAAATCACAGAATAACCCCCGGGTCATCTTCTCCGATCAAAATCGACATGAACTTCGGCCAAAAACCCAAATCATATATTTGTACATAAAATCAAACGTTATAGTGCAAAATGAAGCTAAGAACATATACAATCAAAGCCCTAACATTACAAGAACCAAATATTCACAGAAATCATCGAGTTGTGTTTTGAAAATTCGACCTAAACCCTAGAAATCAAAAATAAAAAACGATGCAATAAAACGTGAAATTGATGCAAGAAACAGAAAGAACGGATCAAAACCTTCGATTTGAGTACTTGAATCACACGATTTGATGTTGTAATCAGTGAGAAATCACGACTTGATTCTTCGACCCGAACCTGTTCTTCCCGACCCGATTTCAGAGAATTTTTGGTAATTTTGCAGATTTTAATGATTAATTATAATTAATTAAATAAAAATTAGGCTATTTATAGTAGTAAAAATAATACTCCTAATTAAAATTAAGGGGCTAATTATACATTAAATAAAAATATTGGGCCCTAATTTTTATAATTTTTGAGTATTAAAATTTAATTTATAAATATTTTATATATGCAATATATATGCCAAAAATTCCCAAAAATTGTGAATAATGCAAAAATGCAAAGAAATAATATAAATGAAAGTCTTATAATTTTATAAAAATAAAAATGTGATTTTTGTGGGGTTTTTGACACCCAATGGGGCCCGGAAAAATCATTTTTCGCAAAACGAGAAAATTTATAAATTATCTAGATGTTCAGAACAAGGCGATTGTAAAAGGCATTTGATGAAAAATAAGGCCCATTATTTTATTTGAACTACTGGCTTTAAAATCATCGTTTGGGTCGTAAAACATTTGAAATAAAACTTATAAATGCATAATAAAATATCTGAAAAATACCTTAAAAATACAGAAATGACATGGGATACACGTATCACGTAACAGTTAGGGTTTATCAGATAATCACACATAAATGACACATTAATTCATATATTTTATTATAATCATGATATAATATAAATGTAAAGTTCCCAGTCGTTACATCCTTCTCCCCTTAAAAGGATTATGTCCTCAGAATCTTCTATGAAAACAAATGAGGGTATTTCTCTAATATTTCACTTTCGAGTTCCCAGGTTGATTCTTCAACCATAGGATTTCTCAACAACACTCGCACTAAATATACAGACTTATTTCTCAACACTTTCTCTCGCCGATCTAAAATTCTTACCGGCTGTTCTATAAAAGACAAATCAGGTTGGATTTCTATCGGCTCATACTCGATTACATGCCTAGAATCAGGATTATATCTCTTAAGCATGGACACGTGAAACACATTGTGAATATGCTGCATATGAGGCGGTAAAGCTAATTCGTATGCCACTTTTCCCACTTTCTTCAAAATTTCAAACGGTCCAATGTATCGTGGTTTCAATTTACCCTTATTGCTTAATCTGGTTAATCCTTTCCATGGCGATATTTTGAGTAGTACGTTTTCTCCTTCCTGATAGTCCATATCTTTCCAGGCTTGATCAGCATATTTGTGTTGCCTGTTTTGCGCTGCATCGAGTCGTTTTCGAATGAGTTCAATCTTTTCTTTCATTTGTTGAATTAGTTCTGGACCCAAAATTTTGCGTTCTCCAACTTCATCCCAATATACTGGTGATCTGCATTTTCTCCCGTACAATGCTTCATACGGTGGCATTCCAATGCTGGCGTGATAACTGTTATTATAAGAAAATTCCACTAGGGGTAGATGTTCATCCCAACTGCCTTCAAAATTGATCGCACAAACTTGTAGCATGTCTTCAATCGTTTGGATAGTTCTTTCACTTTGCCCGTCGGTTTGGGGATGATAAGCGGTACTCATGTTCAATTTAGTTCCAAGACATTCTTGAAATTGTCTCCAAAATCTTGAGTTGAAACGAGGATCTCGATCAGACACGATAGATACTGAAACTCCATGTCGCATCACAATTTCTTTGAGTTATATGTGCACTAGCTTGTCGAGTGAAAATCTTTCATTGATTGGTAGAAAATGTGCCAACTTCGTGAGTCTGTCAATGATTACCCATATCGCATCATGATTTGCCTTTGTCCTTGGTAGTCCTACCATAAAATCCATCGCTAGATGTTCCCATTTCCATTCTGGAATGTCTAATGGTTGCAATAATCCACTCGGACGTTGATGTTCCGCTTTAACTCGCTGGCATGTGTAGCACTTACTTATCCATTCAGCTATTTCCTTCTTCATGTTCGGCCACCAGAAGTTTTCTTTCAGATCACGATACATTTTTGTACTTCCTGGATGAATGGAATACTTCGAATTGTGCGCATCTCGCATTATTTCTTCTTTTAATTCTACTACGTTAGGGATCCAGATTCTCGACGCAAAGCGTAAAATTCCTTCATTATCTTTCTGAGTTATGATTTCTTCTCCCGTCAGATCGTCATCTTGACTCATCACTTCATTTTGACAGCGGCGAATCTTTTCTAACAATTCCGGTTGGAAAGTCATAGTGTAGATAGCTTCTGCAGATTCATTGGGAATACGAATCTCAATTTGCAATTTGTCGAATTCCTTGATTACGTCTTCACACGAAGTTAACCGATTCAATCTTTCTTTCCTGCTCAGCGCATCTGCTACAACATTTGCTTTCCCTGGATGATAACTAATCGTGACGTCGTAATCCTTTAACAATTCCAGCCATCGATGTTGTCGCATGTTCAGCTCCTTTTGCGTAAAGATATACTTTAGACTTTTATGATCTGTGTAAATTTCACATTTTTCACCGTAGAGATAATGTCTCCAAAGCTTCAATGCAAATACGATTGCTGCCAATTCCAGATCATGAGTTGGATATTTTTGTTCATGAGGTTTAAGTTGTCTCGAAGCATATGCGATGACGTTATCGTGCTGCATCAGTACACATCCTAACCCGCGATACGAAGCGTCGCTGAAAATGACGAAATTTCATAGCTCGTCTGGCAATACAAGTACTGGTGCGGTTACTAACCGATTTTTCAGCTCTTGAAAACTTTCTTCACACTTATCACTCCATTCAAACTTTTCACTTTTTCGAGTTAACTTGGTCAGCGGCGTTGCTATTTTCGCAAAATCTTTGACAAACCTTCGATAATATCCTGCCAATCCCAAGAAACTTTGAACTTCTGTCGGCGTCCTTGGTCTTTCCCAATTTAACACAGCTTCAATCTTTGCTGGATCGACTTGGATGCCTTCTCTACTGATAATATGCCCTAGAAATTGTACTTCTCTTAACCAGAATTCACATTTCGAAAATTTTGCGTATAGTTGCTCTTTCCTCAGAATTTCCAAAGCTATTCTCAAGTGTTCTGCATGCTCTTCTTCTGACTTGGAGTAAATCAAGATGTCATCAATGAATAGAATCACGAATTTATCCAAATATTTCTTGAATACTCTGTTCATCAAATCCATGAATGCTGCTGGCGCGTTTGTCAGACCGAATGCCATTACCAAAAACTCGTAATGCCCATATCTTATACGAAACGCAGTCTTTGGAATACCTTCAGCTTTAATCTTCAATTGATGATAGCCTGATTGCAAATCTATCTTTGAAAACCATGCTGCTCCTTTTAGCTGATCGAACAAATCGTCGATTCTCGGTAAGGGATACTTGTTCTTGATAGTGAGTTTATTCAATTTCCTATAGTCAATGCATAATCGCATGATGCCTTCCTTCTTCTTCACAAATAACACCGGTGCACCCCATGGGGATACACTAGGTCGTATGATGCCTCGGTCTAGAAGATCTTGCAGTTGCGTTGACAATTCCTTTATTTCGACTGGAGCCATCCGATATGGAGCTTTCGAAACTGGTTCTGTACCTGGTGCTAGATCAATTGTGAACTCAATTTCTCGATCTGATGGTAACCCTGGAAGCTCGTCTGGAAAGACGTCTGGAAACTCGAACACAATTGGAATGTCTTCTATTCTAGGACTTCCTCTTTCAATATCTAACACGTAAGCTATGTACGCCTCACATCCTTGTCGAAGCAATCGTTTAGTCTGCATCATAGTAAGAAATTTCTTCTGCTGTTTTTCGCCTTTGAATATTACCGTTGCATTTTCCGCAGTTCGCAATTTGACTCTCTTATTCGCGCAATCTATCTGAGCATTATGACATGCTAACCAATCCATTCCCAAGATAATATCGAATTCTCCTAGCTTAAAAGGAATTAAATCTACCGAAAAATGATGTCCGGCTATTTCTATATCACACGCAGGACATACTCGATCTACCGGAACTTGGTCGTCATTCGCTAATTTTATAATTAACGTTTCGCTCAACCATTCGACTTCACAATGTAACTTATCAAGAAATTCTTCAGAAACAAATGAACGAGTAGCTCCAGAATCAATTAATACTTTTGAACTTACGGAATTCACCAAAAGCGTACCTGCAATAACACTCGGACTCTGCACCGCTTCTTTCATGGTCATGTTAAAAGTTCTTGCTTTGGGTTGATTAGGCGGCGGCGGAGGTAATGCTAACACTCTCGGAACACTGGCTGCCATAGCTGATCCTTTGTAATTTCTGGCGATATGCCCTTTCTTTCCACACTGAAAATAAGTCATCTCTGCTGTTCTACCTGTTGGACATTCGTTAGAATAATGCCCTTTCTGCTTACACCGATAACACGTTACATCCCTTTTGATACATACACCAGTATGTTTTCGATTATATGTCTTGCAGTATGGCACTGGAACTCTGACCATTCCCTGTTGACTGGAGGTTTGGAAACGATTACCTGCCTTCTGTGAACCTTGTCCTATCCTTTTAAAATTCAAATTTGCCCGGGCTTGGAATCCCGGCTTTCTGCTGGAGCGATCTTGGAAACTTCCCTGTCCCTTGTCTTGCTGAGATCTTTCACTTTCCCCTTCTATAATCAAAGCTTTCTGAACTACGGCGGTATACGTCGTTAATTCGAAAACTGCAACTTGGCCACGAATCCATGGTCGTAACCCTTCTTGAAACCTTTGAACTAGTTTTTCTTCAGTGTCAACCTGTTCTGGAACAAACCTAGCCAACTCAGTAAATTTGGCTTCATATTCTGCCACGGACATATTTCCCTGCTTCAGTTCTAGAAACTTAATCTGCATTTGATTCTTCACATAGCGAGGAAAATGCTTTCCTAAAAACAACTCTTTAAACCTATCCCATGCAATAACTTCTTCACCCTCTAAGGCCTTTTTAGATTCCCACCAATAATTCGCCTCTCCTTTCAACAAGTAACTAGCAAAATCAGTCTTCTGGTCCTCACCTACCTTCACTAGTGCGAACGCTTTCTCTACTTCTTTTAACCAGGTGGTAGCTTTAATAGGATCAGTAGTCCCTTCAAACTCTGGAGGTTTAACTGACTGAAACTGCTTAAAAATAACAACATGTAATAATTGTGGTAATTGAAGCTCAGGACGAGGTGGCTGTTGTAACATTTGTTGTTGTATCTGCTGTTGCTGATGCTGCATCTACTGCTGCATCATTACCATCTGTTGTTGCATCAGATGGAACATTTGGTTCATGGTCTCATTAGTCTGATCTTCAGAATTGCTGTTAGAGGTCTCAGCCCTAGTCTTTCTTTTTGGTGCCATCTTCTTCTAATAATAAAACAGGTGATATTTATTTAACAGTTTAATAAACAATCGATAATATGTATGGAAAACAATTTATCCTATATTCATAACATGGTTTATTTAAAGAAAATAGTTGCTGAGTGTACAGACTGGAAATTTAAACAGTTAAATAAAATAATTGTTTTTTTTTTCAACAGGAATTATAATATGAAAAACTATAAAGTGAAAGTAAATGCTGTAAAACTGTAAAGACTGAAATTTAAATAAAAGAATTTGAAAAAGTTCATCTTATATATATGTGACACCAGCTTCAGGTGTAAATGCTTGATACAAAAAGTCTCGGGCTACTGGTCATCACTACGGCTACAAGTCACACTATCGCTACAAGTTAAACTACTACTACAAGTTAAACTACTAATACACACATACACACTACTCACTAGGTTATACTATGTTGCCTCTATATACACATGTACTCTGGAGTCACCGTCTCAAACCCTCTCAAAACCCAGGCGGAATACGCCTAAGCTCCTCTCTAAGTGCCTGGACCAAAGTCTGTGCCAAGCGAAAAACCCTGTAGAACTCTGCAAAAGAAGGAGGTCCATCATGAGTCAAATCATCCAGCTCCCAAGTAGCACTCATCAACACTGACTGTAATCGCTGTCTCATATAATAATCCGGCTGTGGGGCCGCTAACGGTCCTCTGTCCCCCTGATCAAACATATGCATAATCTCCCGACACTGTGCCCGCCAATACTCCACATCATCCCTCATAACTCTATACTCATGGTATGGTACCATATGCGGCTGAGCAACCTGACCTACTGACTCCTGAGAAGGAACCCTCGGAATACCTGCACCCTGCTGGGGTAAACCTAACTGTAGATCCACATCATGCTCTCCCATCCCCTCTACTGGAATCATCTGAACTATGTCCGGCTCTGGGGCATGCACTGGTATAGGAGGTAACAATGGTGGTGGTGGTAACTCCTGCTCAATACCTAGTATAAACTGGTGTTCAATAGGTAAAGGAACCATCGGCTTGAATAACTCAAATGGATCAAACATCTCTATGGGGTCATGCACTATCCCCTGTACTGGTGGTACCGGCTCCTGTGGCAATGGTGGTGGAGGTGGTAGAGGAGGAAACATATACTCAGATACTGGAGGTATGGCTGGTGCTACTGGCCCAGTGACTGTCCTCTCGGAAGATGCAGAATAACCAGAAGATACCATCTGATAATATACCAAAGAAAAGAAAAGGTCATTAACAATCCTAAGATTATTTCCCTATTCTAATCTGACCTAAATCCTAACACTATTCATCCTAATTTGACTATCCCTATCTTATATGATCTCCCTATCCTATCTTAATCCTAATGTTCTTGTTTTCAGGGACCAAACCTATAGCTCTGATGCCAAACCTGTAACGCCCTCCAGACCCGGGGTATAAGTCTGGGGGTTACTAGCTAATCACCAAACCTGTACAATCTGATTAACAATTAATAAAGAAATGAAATTAAACCCCTTTAACACTAACCAGGATCTTTTTAGGTTGAAGTATGAAAACAAGAACCACTAACTACTTTTATTACAAACCAACATTCAAAGTCTCACAAACTCTCTTTATTATAAACCATTGTCTAATTCATTTTAAACTAAGTTCAACTTTTATTCAAACACACACACATACTATCTATCAACACTCCACCTGCTCGGGCAACTCAAAGCTTTCTTCCTGGATTGGGATCAACACCTTGGGTATGAGAGGATCCCGAGGCTTGACCCGCTTCTTTACCACTCGAGTCCTGATTGGTTTCATATTCCTTCTTAACTGAAAACAATAAGGTGAATAACAACAAAAGGGGTGAGCCAAAAGTTGCTCAACAAGTCCACAAAAATATAAACAGTGTTAAAGTATTTTAAATGAATCCGCCATCCCAGGTATATCTGCCAAGATATAACCTCACGAGAATAGAAAGAAGGCCATTACTGGCGAGTACAAATAAACTAAACTGGACACAAGTTCGCTTCTATATTCTGCTGATCAGTCAGAATATAATACAGATCCATATCTCAATATATAGATCCAGTCGGGTACCCAGGCACTACGACCCACGTCGAGGCACCAGTCATCCCGGTCCTCAAGATTAAGACACACTCAATCCCAAAATATCATTATCCAGTCCATCGCTTAGCAACCGGGACAATCGGTATGCTTTGATATATTCCAAACACTAGAGTATATCAATCTTCATGTGTTACCAACAGAATATGAATCAAGAATCCAAAGAAACGGAGAAATCAAGAATTGAAATGAAATATGAACAAAGGAATAGGGATTGTATATTAGTGATCAAGAACAATAATCAAGAGAATGTAAATGTGATAAATATTTGAATCAATATCACTATTCTGAAAGTAGAATAGAGGAAAAACTTGCCTTCTGCGTGACTTACTGCAATTGAATCACTTATGTCTATCACCTTGGACTATTACCAACTCAACTGGCCTGGCCGGCTTAGCTTTTGTTGGCAAAACAGACTGGTTAAGTCACGTCATACTTCATTTGCATCTTGAATCGACTTCAAACCGATCCTAACATCTACCCATGCGCTTATGACTGACTCATGTATTACATATAAGCAAGTAAGACTCGATTAAACACGTAATACACATAAGCACATAAGCACATAATCATTTTTATGGTTAAAATAATTTTTAAAACCAAAATCGACTCGCTGATCGCTCAACTGATCGTTATCTGACTCGTTTCCCATTTTTTCGGAATTTTTCGGACTCGTCTCGGCACGTAACTTGATTGATAATCAAACAAGTCACAAAATCAACTAACTTCTAAAAGAAATTAAGCTTTGATATTATTTTTAATGAAAAGGATTCATTTTTCTGAGTTAACAGGCTTTCGTTTCACGCAAAACGGACTAACGGTTGAATTATTATTAATTAAATACTGATAATTCCATTTATTAATCATTATAAATAATTATTACTAATTTTTAAAACCCAAAAATAATTTTTAAATCATTATTTAAGAAAATCAGAATTAAAAATAATTTTTCTAAAATTTTTGAAATTAAAATGAATTTATTATGATTTATTGAAAATTATTTGATTAATTATCAAAATAATTAATCACTTTTAAATAATTAATAAGTAATGAATAAATAATAAATAATTAAGAAAATAATTCAATCTGATTTTTAGAAAATAATTCAGAATTATTTATAATATAAATTAATTAATTAAATAATTAATTAATCAATTTACAAAATAAATAAAACTGATTTTTAAAATTAATAAAAATAAAAAGTAAAAATAATTTCCAGAAACAGTTGTCAGAAAACCATCCCTGACAAAATCAGATCAAACCCGGGTATTTTACACGGGTCAAACGGGTCAAAATCCGGGTCGTGAAGAACACGTTCGATTTTGCCCAGAATCCGGCCACCGGTGCAGAATCCGGTGAGCCACTTTCAGGCCAAAAACGGAACCGTTTGGTTCGTTTTTCACAGGGTTTCAATTCCAAATTGTTCTGGCAATCTAATTCTGGTAATAACATCACAAAATAACCCTCGGGTCATCTTCTCCGATCAAAATCGACATGAACTCCGGCCAAAAACCCAAATCATTCATTTGTACATAAAATTAAACGTTATATAGTGCAAAATGAAGCTAAGAACATATACAATCAAAGCCCTAAAATTACAAGAACCAAATATTCACAGAAATAATCGAGTTGTGTTTTGAAAATTCGACCTAAACCCTAGAAATCAAAAAACGATGCAATAAAACGTGAAATTGATGCAAGAAACAGAAAGAACGGATCAAAACCTTCGATTTGAGTACTTGAATCACACGATTTGATGCTGTAATCAGTGAGAAATGACGGCTTGATTCTTCGACCCGAACCTGTTCTTCCCGACCCGATTTCAGAGAATTTTTGGTAATTTTGCAGATTTTAATGATTAATTATAATTAATTAAATAAAAATTAGGCTATTTATAGTAGTAAAAATAATACTCCTAATTAAAATTAAGGGGATAATTATACATTAAATAAAAATATTGGGCCCTAATTTTTATAATTTTTGAGTATTAAAATTTAATTTATAAATATTTTATATATGCAATATATATGCCAAAAATTCCCAAAAATTGTGAATAATGCAAAAATGCAAAGAAATAATATAAATTAAAGTCCTATAATTTTATAAAAATAAAAATGTGATTTTTGTGGGGTTTTTGACACCCAATGGGGCCCGGAAAAATCATTTTTCGCAAAATGAGAAAATTTATAAATTATCTAGATGTTCAGAACAAGGCGATTGTAAAAGCCATTTGATGAAAAATAAGGCCCATTATTTTATTTGAACTACTAGCTTTAAAATCATCGTTTGGGTCGTAAAACGTTTGAAATAAAACCTATAAATGCATAATAAAATATTTAAAAAATACCTTAAAAATACAGAAATGACATGGGATACACGTATCACGTAACAGTTAGGGTTTATCAGATAATCACACATAAATGACACATTAATTCACATATTTTATTATAATCATGATATAATATAAACGTAAAGTTCCCAGTCGTTACAACTACTGAGTTCAATTATAAATTATTCTAGAATTCTTTTAGTTCGTGTTTCAATTCAAGCTCTCTAATTAACAATTTATCCATCCTTGGAAACGTACACTTATTTCTATTAGTTAACTTGTTCAATTTCTGATAACTAGCACGTGGTCTTAACCAACACTATTATGATCTTGTGAAAGAATTCATTTGGTTTTAAAGCATCACTTCTTAAAAATTGTTGCAGTCAAACCATCATACTTTCATCTCCCCTTATGTCTTTCCATACTAAACCTTCTTTGCTGACCCAGTTAGAAGAATCAAATTTACTATAACTCACTTACTTGAGTGGGAAAGCCCAACCATCCCTTGAAGAACACCTTTGAAGTTTATTCGTAACTAGCAATTCTTCGATCTTGAACCTTCATAACAAGTATCTCTCACATGATTGAGGCATGCTTCATCTTCACAATGTATTAATCGATTATCTGGCTATTATTAAGAATTTCTTTATTCACTTCTGCTGTCCAATCAATCATCTGCCTTATCCAATATACGCATTTTTACTTTCTTATTTCTCTAGTTAATTTACCTTATACAGTTTGCTAACTACTTCAATTCACGCCAAAATCTCATACTTGCAATGTATCATGTATACAGATTTCCGCCTCTGATGTGATGTCCTCGCAACAATCCCGTTATCGGCATAATGGTTTTTCTCTGCACGTAAATATCCACCATTTATTGGCTTGCAACTATCCATACTCAACATATAACTCCATCTGCTACACGGGTTCATTTCACTTCCTTTTTAAAGCATTCATAGGATAGACCTTACACAAGAAGGGAATTTGTGTATATGATTCTGATTGGAAACCTTTTGTAAGGAAAAAGAGTACAAGGAAACAATCGGAAAGATCCATGAATCAAGAAATCATAATTGAAGAGGAAGAATGAATGATGATTTAGATATGAATGAGACAACCATATTTGTACTCAAAATGGCCAGTCTTTCATACTATATGGCATACAGCACATGATTAGGTGGCGTCCCATCAAACTCTTTGTCATTTCGACAAAGCGTCACACCATAACACTGTTTGTCTCAATCAGAAAGCAATCTTTTAAATAAGGAATGATTTGAAAGTGATTCAACAATTTTCTTATCACCTTTGAGAGGTGATAATGAAAGAAGTTCATAATTTACTCAAGATTTATAAGAATACATAGGATTATAGGAAAGAATGATATCATTGGTCGCCATCCAAATTTTATCTGTGTACAGCTTCAACGCTTGTCCGATCAATAGATCCAATTCCGAGTCATATATTAACTTTAGAAAGTTCTCTGAATTGCCTTCTTAAATCGATCATTAAAAGTATCGGGTCTTGTATCTTTCGCGTTGCGCTTCCATGTTTATAATTCGACTTTATTTGTAGTCTTACGAGATTTATACTTATAACTTCAAATTTCACTTATGCTGCTGATCGTTCAACATATCGCCTCTTTTTCTAATAACATTCTTTCTTTAGGAAATTCTGGAAATTTCTCAATCTTCTTTGATCTCAGTCAGCTTCTTTTAGATCGACGTACCCTTTGAACTCTAATAGTCTCAAAAATTGGATGAATAGTTTCTCCGTACATTGGTTCTGTCATTTAAACTTATCAAGCAAGATTTGCACTCTTCTGTTAGAAATAATCAAATCTTTTCTGTAATAGCGGGTCCACTTGGTCTTCTAAATTAACCATACTAACTTCTAGAACAAGTATTCTTCTAGATAATCCAAATCTTATAACAATTGAGAAACTCAAGTAGTATTTGGACAACCAAGTTTTTAAAACTTGTTTTGTTCAGAGGATTTTTAGAAAATTTTGTTAAAAAAAATCACTTTTGAAAACTGGTTTAAAATTTTGAAAATCATAAACCTGGTCGTCATTACTATATGAGTTGGTTTTCGTCCTTCTCAACAACTACAAGGTATCAAATTAGGGAAACAATCATGTAAGAGCCCATTCATTTCCATATATCTTCTACCCTTAATGGGTCCTTTTGCCTTCATTGGTTAACAAAAACTCCAGTTACCGTTGTATATTATCTTATTCGTAACTTCACTTATAACTTTCCATACTGGTAACATTCCTATCATCATCTCTTACGATTACTAAGTATAACAAATCTATCCAGTAATCATCAGATTTATTTTATAACACAAGGTCGATTTATATCACATTACTTCTATACATATCATGTTTGATCATAACATCCTCATCTAATTTTCAAGAAAACTCTCAATTTCCAATCCCCTCAAATTTCTTTAAAGACCCATCTAGCTCACTCCACAAGATAATCGTGGGTGGCATACTCATTAGTAGCTCCATATAACGTGGTAGCAGCTATCCTTTGGAATAACTAAATTCTCTCTCTAGGTTCCTTCCCACTTTTCTTAATACCTCGTATACTCACCATATGTTGTAGCTCTCGAATCCATCCTCATAGGTGTCGTTAATTCATAAGACGAGTTTTAAACGGATGTTATAGAATAGGGTGTAGAGTAGACAGAAAAGATGCACCCATAGTTGAATATCCGGTAGAACCAGAATTAATATATGGGGGATTCTCGAATAGGTAGTCTCGCATCAAGGATGAGATAATAGCTTGAAAAGGTGCAACACTAGCAACAAAGGGTGATATGACTAACACCGATGGAAAAACAAGGCGTGAATCAGATGAGGGTCCTCCGCCAGAATACTCCGAATGATCAGACAATCCCGGGATAAAGAATCTTCCATCGCCGCTATCTGGAAATCGCGTCGCTAGATAAGAATCTCGAATCTCATCATGAATCATACTGAAACCTATTGTATAGTTGCACTCAACCTCTCGACATTCTATCTTTCTATTTCCTAATCCTAATCATAACCCTCTATCCATTCCCGAAAATCTAGGCTTGTTTCAGTGACTTATAACTTGTAGCTCTAATACGAAACCTGTAATGCCCTCTAAACCCGGGTCAGAAGTTTGGGATCCACAACACACACACCATATTTAAACCTGTATATAAAATCTTATATGCATTGACCCTTCTTTACACAACCACGGATCGCAATAGGTTAAAGTATGAAAACAAGCCACCACCTTAACTTTTATTACATCGTACCAAAACCCAACTAGTTCAACTTACAGCTAATAATGATATCGATCTTACAGTCTTGCATAACTCATCTACAGTATAAAGCTCTTTCTATCTCGATCCAACTTAATTTGTAATCCTAGCTTGCACACTGGACTGGGAATCCTCGTTACCTATAATTTCCTTTTTCAAATGTTAAAAACATAAAAAGGTTTGCAAGAGTGAGCTAACTAGCTCAGCAAGTCATAATTGCAACAATTGAGGTTAAACAATGATCGATTTGAACAATTCAGAAGGATCAAGTATTCTGAATAAGAAATGATTAGAATTGGATATTCACTTTTCATTTTAAAATCCAAGGTTAGGCTGCTGATCAGTCACGCACTAACCCCGATCAAGGCTCCCAGCTTTGCTCTATATACTGGATCCAAGGCACGCATTGGCCTATTATGACCACGAATCTGGTTTGACCACGAATCTGGTCCACATTTATAAAACCATCCAATTCTAAAATAATTCAACATGATAACCAATGTAATTCAATAAGCTAAATCATAAACAACATTTGTCTTGAAGCATAGGGTGATTTACAATACCATGAAGGTATAACAAGGAATTCAAAAAGATTGGCTTTCAATCAAGGAAAGAATCAGAAAGTAGAAGACCAAGGGTTCAAGGGTTACAAGGATTGGTCTTCTGTTAAACAAGGAATAAGGGTTGGTATGTCAAGCAATTCAATATCAGAAATCAGTATGTGGTAGATATGTATTTGTGGAGTAGTATCGTATGTGTCTGGCTAGTATCTGAGAATTCAACAATCAATGGTTTATGAAGAATAAGGCTTATGGCTCAAGATCAATAAGAATCAGGGCTCAAGGTTGAATAGTTTAAAGCGCTTGCAATATAAAATATGATTTATTTTGAATACTAGCAACATGCTATGAGAAAGTTTGAAAATATTTGCAATATATCTTGAAGAATGGTTGAAAAGTACTTTCCTTGTCACAGATGATTTCCAACTTTACTTGTACTCATCTAACAGTTTTACTTTTCAATCACTTTCCTTCTTTTTCTATGCCTTGCCTCTATTCATCAATCACTTGCTTTCTTTTTCTATATTTCAGTTCTATTCACTGATCACTGGCCTTCTTTTCTATGCCTCGCTTACTCTTCGAGGCATCACAAGTATCTATCAATACTCAATCTCATATCATTCTATTCGATACAAGCTTCTTACTACCCTTCCATTCACCCAAATCCGACGTACGGATTGAAAATTATGAATAAAACAGTCAAACAATGCACGTACGGTCATATTATGCATCAATCAGATCTTATATAACACGTAGCACATAAGATATTCAATTAAAATAATTATTCAAAGAGGATTCGGGGTCAAAATGATTTTCCAGGTATTTAATACGAATTTTTGAATATTTTTCAGAATTTAAACGGGTCTCCGAATCATTTTAAAATTATATAATATGGTTCGAACACCCGAAACTGACTTTAAAATAATTTTATAATAATTATCGAGTCTTGAAAATAATTAAAAATAATATTTAAAGCTCGAAACTATTTTTCAGAATTTTTAAATCAAAGTAAATAATTAAATCTAATTAAATAATCAATTACTATTAATTAATAACTAATTGAATTAATTAATCAATTAATATTTATATTAATTGATTAATTAATTAATTATCAACTAAAATCAATTAATTAATTAATTAGGATTTATTTTAGAATTAAAAATATTTTTCAGAAATTAAATTATGTATTTTGGAATTTTTAAAATAATTGAAACAATTTTCTGAAAATTAAATAAAAAGGGAATACTATTTTTACAAGTTTTTGAAACAGCAATCTCTTTTTTATAACATTTGTAAACTCCAGGGATGAAAATGCAAACTTCTACAAAACTGGAGGGCTAAACAACAACTTTCGCTGTCTTCCCCGGCGAAGCGGCGGCGACGGCAGCGGCGAGACCGCCGGCCGGCCGATTTCGCTCCGTTCTTCACCAAAAACTGCAAATATATTCCCCTTCTTCCCAAAAATCATTTCGTGCATTTAATTTTTCCAAACAATCAACAGAACGGTCGGATTTTTGGTCGGAAATCAAGAACACCGCCGACGTTCAAAGATTCCGGCAAGCTTCTTCTGTTATCCTTTGTTTTCCAAATTCATATCATTCGATTCCTTATGACACAATCTATTTAATGGTACCATTTAATCAATCCCAAGTTTAACAGATTAAAAGTTTCTAATTTCGATTTAAATTATTCAAGAACATAAACCCTAATTTCAATTTTACAGAATCAAACATCAATTTTTAAATGTTATTGGACTCCAAATTCATAAAATAATATACCAAAATGACCAGAAAAATATTATCGATATGATGAAATCATCAAATCATATCAACAACATCAAGAATAAATTTTCAAAATTTATCTTTAATAAATTCAAAATAAGATAATTAAATAAGAAAAATACCTTGATTCTTGCACAAAAACAGATGATTGATTCAGAAAGAGGTTTTCGAGGGCTTCGATTTGATATATGGCACGCCCGAATCGGAGTTCGATAACGCCCTCATTCGTGGGTTTGATTATGAAGAACGCAACATTTTATTAGGGTTTTCTCTGTATTTCAGGGGAATTTACTGACTGATTATGATTATACGAATAAAATGAAATAATAAAAGGGCTATATATATTTATGAAATATAGGATCGTGTTGGATCATTTTGAATCGATAAATTAGTTACTTAGCCGCTAAGTAACTGCAAAAATGATCCGATTTGGTACCCGTATTGGATAATTATCCCAACCGAGCTTCTTATAAAACACTTTATATGAAAATAATGTAATATTATCCCGTCTTTTGAGAATACGGGTTTTGTTGCTTTATCGAAATGATTATTGTATCAAAAATCTTACGCCGGATCGCGCACGGGTCAAACCGTAATTCGGATTGAAAAAGTCAAAACACGGAAAATGTCCAGAATTACCAAATTAGGTTAAAAAGGAGTTTTTGGAAGAGTTTTAAGTTGTAAAAACATAAAAATGGTTGAGGTTGGACAATTCCCAGGTTTATAAAATAATTTTATAATTATTCAGAAAATAATTAATAAATTCATAAATTAATATAAAATCATATAAAAGCCCAAAAATTAGTAGAAAAATACCTTAATTATCTATATTTTATTCTGGACATAATAAAATTAACATACCTATACCTTATCACATATAAACATCCACATATCAACACCAATCATCAGATAATTCACCGAATATCACATAATAATCACATAATCATTATTTATTGATAAAAATAATTACATGTTATATCCCAGATATTACAGTGAAGATTGTTTTACTGTCTTTCGTACAAATGCGATGTTTGTCATGATAAAATATTACGAGGTTTTACGTATCAATATTTATTGAAATTACCATGCATATATTGTAGAATATATTAACGCTATTGAATAGCATGATGTATAAGTTATAAGACCGAGAGCCAGTCAACTTTTATAAAGTTTAAATCCGAGAATCATCCCGGAGATGTTTTGGACAATTAAAAGTCCATAATAATTTTATTCCAAGGGACTCGATGTCCTCTTGTGAATTATTAGTTACCTCGAATTTATTTGAAAAGATTTCGAAAGATTGTATTCCCTAAACTATATTTAATTACTCGAACAATGAATATTATTCCAGATGTTCATATAAAAAAGAGAAGTATTCTCCGACGATTATTTTATTTTAAACTCACTTATTTAAAATTTATTAAAGATTATTTTAATTTCTTAAACCTAAATTATTGAGGAATATTCTTTTAAAAAAGAATTATTCGAGGTTTACTTATTAAATATTTATTAAATGATTTGATATGATTCAAAAATCATTAAACCTATTATGAAATATTTTCTGAATTCCAGAAAATCATTCTAGTGTTAATAACCTGTGAAGTGTGTGTATACCCAAAATGGGACACATAGCCCGAATGCGGCCAAGGTGATAATCGGGATACGAAAGTGTCGTCCTTCTACTAATAGAAAAGGTTATAGATTTCCGTATTACGACTGACCATCCTATACGATGGCTCCGGTGAATGTCCTATTCTTCCAATTGGAATTGAGAAGCAATCCCATAACCCAAGCCTAGGTGATGGGTTTACCATTAAGGTATTTGCAGACTAATAAGTCAATCAAAGAATTCTTTTTAAAAGAGGTGTGTATCACCAAGAAAAATTAATTTTATTTAAACTTATATCCATATACGGATTCAAATATAAATTCTTGTACAGTCTTTTCATACGATCAATTATAATGCTGGGCAATATAGCTCACAGTTGTTTTCTTAAAATGACACAACACAACAGTGAACCAAGATGCCGGTCAGAAAGCTAACAGCCCGGAAGCGAGTAGGAAATGTGTGACGGCCTCAACCCGGGGTCAAGAGTTGACGTCATCAACAACAACAATAATAATAAACATAATACAATCCACTGCAATAGTAAACCGTAAACACGACCCCTTTACCAAGATCTTTCCAGGTTTAAGTATGACTTAGGTTATAATTATCATAAAACCAGCTTATTACAAACAATCCTGACAATACTATCCTAATACAATAACTCAACAGACCATCTTTACTCTGACACAACTACCTCAGAGGAACCTGGTACGGAAAGAACTGAAACTCTTCCCCGATCGTACGGAAAGGTCTCCTATACATCTGCAATTTATATATTCAAGACATTCTACAAGGGTGAGCAATCAATTGCTCAGTAGTACTACCATATGAAAAACAAGTAAAGGATTTAAGATAAAGCAGTTGTGTGCTGTGTAAATACCAGATTCCAATTTTAGCGTGCTATTTTCATTTTCAAATCATTTGTTCCCTTACATGAACCACAAAACATCTGTCCCATTATGGGGACCACAAAACCATTTGTTCCGTTACTGGAAGCACAAACCGCAGTCATATATATATTAGACGAATCCCAGGGACAGCTGATCAGTCAATCCCACCACAAAACTATTCCGGAACTCAGAGGCTATCTAGGTCTCTGTCACGCTGGACTAAGCAGTTCAAATAGGGTGCGCAACCGACTTAGCCACTTACGCAAACCCGCTGGGCCGTTACGGGCCTCTTACGCAACCATCCAATATCTGATCCGTTTTATCCATTTTCCAAAACAACTTATACCTATCTCTTTTTTAAAATAATTATATCACAACACACTTTCCAAAACCTTTCCAATTTTATTCACAATTTTAGAGATTGGTATTTTCAGAAGTTACTTTCCCCAAAACATAATTTTTAATAAGACGTTTTCAAATACGGGAGATACGTAAATTAAAATATTTTGTTCCACTACACAATTTAAATCAACAGTTATTCATATATACTGAACCGTAAAAGATGTGTTCAGGGGTACTTGCCTTGCAGAGCTTTATAACTATCATTGACTAATTTCGGATCGACTTGGACGCTCGGTTTAATCGTCTAACTATCACACTATCCTGGATCCGACTTCAACCCTCAGGTTCTTCGCTTGGAACCTTGCGGAGCTTGTCGACCGATCACCGGACTATCTTTAGTCCGACATAAATTCTCGGTTTTCCGACTAAACCTACAGGAGTCGAAATACTCTAGGTTAGAGGTCCAGTTATGCTTGACATATCCTCGCTATCAATCCTACCCAAACGATAACAATCCCGGCTCGTACTTATTCGTATTACCATAATACACATAATAAATCAGGTTCGCATTCATAACTTGGTTCAATAACCTTTTTTGATAATTATTTACAACTATCGCTTCAGAAGATAGGGTTGACAAATCTTTACCATACATTTATCACAACACACATGCACCATTGTAAAATAGTTATATTTATAATTATATAGTTATACGCGTTCGAATAGTAATCCCGATAACCGCAGGACTCGTCCTCGTATTTTTGAATTCAATTTTCCTCAAAAATCGGGCAGCATTTCCTTTGTTTATCGGCCTACCCGTTGAAACATAATCGACGTCGAATAACAATCACAATTAATTCAATCACAACCCAAAAACTACAGTTCATAATCCAATTAACGATACGACTTTTAAAAATAATTAGTTATTTGTTTTACATTTTAGTACTCAGAATAATTCATCACGGTCCACCGTCGGCTCGCCGAGGCTCATCGCCGACAGCGGTAAAATTCGCGGGTACCCGATTAAATTTAGGTCTCCAACGCAAATTCTACCGAGTAGATAATTTTTACCGCATGAAATTATTTTACATCACGCAATCTACTCAATTCATTTCCTGAAGAAATTAAATAAATAAATTAGTAAATAACAAGAAAATGCTAATCGGGGCAAGACCAAGTAAACGCACCAGCACCACACGCACACACGCGCGGGTGTGGCCGTAAAATGAAGCCAGCGAACAGCAACAGGGACACAACTGAACCAACAACAATTCACCCATAAATACACGGGCTAATATACACATATATATACATACGTGTATATATAATCAAATAAAACAAAAAATAAAAAATCAACAGAGACCACAAAGACTCATCGGAAGTAAACGGCGGCTCACCGGAAATGGGAATCAAGATGCAGCCGTGAAATGTAGCAGGGAAACAGAGATGAAGTCGAGAGAAAACCAACAGAGGGGAGAGGTTTGCTAGAGAGAGAGATGAGTGAGGTACAGGGGAGGAGAGACTGTGGTGATGTGTTTGTTTGCTTTTTTTATCCTTATCAATTAGCAACGAATTGCAGCTAGACACGAAGCCAAAATAATCCTGAAAACTGAACACGTGTATTTACTCTACCTAAAGGCCTGATTTTTAATCTGAAATTCGATTTTAGCGAACTGAGTCACACTTAAAACAGATTCAGAAAATCACGGAAACAGTATTAAAATGTTATAAGTATCCCGAAATTAATGAAACATAAATTTTGTAATTTTAGGACAATTTTTGAAATGCAAATTATACCAATTTTTAGCAATTAAAGGAATCAACGCGCAGGTGAAATTAATCCTAAATATTTCCAAACTAATTTTAAAATTCTCAGAATACTATAAACTTCATAAAATTTGAGTTTTGTGATTTTTGAAAAATTTTGGAATTAAATACGGATTTTACAAATAAATGCAATCAGAAAATCATTTAAAGATAGATAATTAATGAAATATTGATTTCTCAATTCTATAAAATCCTAAAAATAATTATTAAAATTATAAAATCATAAAAACAATTTTAGAAACAATCCAAATATTTATGAAGATAAATCTGCCATAAAACCACTTTTAAAAGTAATAACGAGACCATACAGCTCAACAAACAATTATACAAATAATCCTTGTAAGCCACTAACCACACATAACTACTAATAAAATAACACACGGATGACAGAACCCATACACATATTTTATTCACTTAATTATTTAATAATTACATACTTAAATAGTACAAAAATATACGAGTCGTTATATACTTCCCCCTTTAAAAGATTCTGTCCTCAAAATCTGAACTAATTAAACTAATGAGGATATTTGTCAAGCATATCTGACTCTAACCCCCAAGTAGACTCTTCTTCTCGAGAATTTATTCAAGTAGTTTAGCTATGAGAATAGACTTATTTCTAAGGTTTCGCTTTGCGATCTCAGATTTAGACTGATTTATATCCATTGTTTTAGTTCACATTAAGAATATATTCTCTTGACATCAAAACATAAAACACACTATGAGGATGTGGCACTTGTGACAACAATGCTAACTTATAGGCGATTTAACCCGTTTCTTAATACATCAAACGGTTCGGTATATCTAGGACTCAACCTGCCCGAACCTGACTAATCCTCTTAAAGGTGACATCTCCAACAATATCAACAATCTCATCCCCCTATCCATATCCTCTCGATACAAGTTAGTGCTTTTTCTTTGTTTATCATGAACTACTTCAAATCTTTTCCCAATCATCACCACTGCATCTTTGGTGTGCTAAATTAACTTGGAACTTGGCAACTCCTTTTCTTCCATTTCATCTCAATAAAACGGGGACCCATACTTACGTCCATACAAAGCTACTTAAGGTAGCATTTTAATGCTGCCCTATTAATCTTTTTTTATAGGAGAACTCTATTAACAACAATTGATTATCCCAGTTTCCCTTAAAATCCAAAGCATATATTCTCAACATATCTGTTATCGGTTAATTGTCCTTCTACTTTGACCATTCGTCTGAGGCTGGTAAGCGATATTCGTCTTCTACTTGGTTCCCAAACATTCCTGGTTACCAAAAGTCTTGCCCCCATTCTGATACATCTTAGTATTCCCGGGTGGATAGAAAACTTGAAATCATGGGGTCCTCGCCAAACTTTACTCTTCCATTAAGTTACACTAGAAATCCATATTTTTGAGGAAAACCTGAACATACCTTTGCTACTCTTTTGAGAACAATTTCTTTTCCCAGCCAAACTGTCCATCATTTGATTCACGATCTTTTCTTAGCGCTTTCTATTTCTTTCCATCACCTTCGGTGGAAAAGTGGTCTCACACAATTGCTCCTTACTATCTTCCGGCACCCGAATTTCAATTTACAACTTTTCCAATTCCTTTACCAACTCATCAGCAATCTTAATGATATTCAATTTTTCCTTTCTACTCAGGACATATGTCCCTAAATAGACCTTGCCTGGGTGGTAGTTACTCAAGTAATCGTAGCTCATAATCAATTCTGACCAGATGTCATACTTTCAAAGCTTAGGATACAGTTACTACTTTTCAACCCTTCGCAGATGTATCTTCAGGTGTTCAAGTTAGTCTTCCTTAGTCCTTGAATGGGCGAGGATGTTATCAATAAATACAATTACACTATACAAGTACTCCTTATACACTATGTTCAATAAATCCTTATAGGTGACTGATGCATTTGCTAATCCACATAACATTACCAGAACTCGTAATGCCCAAATCTCGCTTTAAATGCAGGCTTCGATATGATTTCAGACTTGATCTTAAGTCAATCCTCTAGAAATAACACACTCCTTAAATTAGGTCACAAAAGGAATCAGTTTTACATAGGGTTACTTATTCCTATTCGTCAGCTTGTTAGACCTTCGATAATCGGTACATAATCTCATACTTTTATCCCTCTTTCCTTTAAATAGCAGTAGTGCATCCCAAGGAGATACACTTGGCCTAATCACACCCCTTATCCAACCATTCCTGATTTTTTTTAACTAATTACTTGATTCCTACTGGGCCATATGATATGGAGCTTTTGACACTAGTTCAGCTCCGGGTACTAAACCAATGAAAAACTCGATCTCATGATCTAGGGTAATCCTGGTAAGTCATCTAGAATGACTTTTGGGAATTCATTCACTACCCGAATCTCTCCCAACTTAGGTGCTTCCTTCTTAATGTCCACCACATTTTCTAGATATATCTTACATTCTTGCTCTAATAGCTCCTCTGCCCGCGGGTCTCTAATTAACATTTAAGACAGAGTTGACTCGTTGAACTCTATCCTGATTGGCCACTTTTATGGTCAAGGCTCGGCTAAGTTTTCCAACATCAAATCAATTTTATTCACACATTCCCCTAATATAAAGAACTTAGATGCTTCTGGGTCAAATAAGACTTAACAATTATGAAATTGAGAGATAATGTAACTGTGGCTACGCCTGAGTCCTTGACATTGGATTTCTTGGTTACTTCAAAAGTTTTGGATCTGATGCCGAATGTTGGTCCTTGGAATGCAGTACCTTGAGTAACTGCTCTACACCTCCTCGCAATATGCCCAACCTTTCCATAATTGAAACAAGTAACTCCTGGATTTTCTAGCTTGCACTCTGATGCATAACGACCTTTATGCCCATATTTGAAACATTGAACATCCTTCTTGCACTTTCCACTATGTCTTTTACCACATTGCTTACACTCCTCTACTGATGACCTTATCGTCTTAACTTGGTTAGAACTGACCGAAGCGTTACTAAGCTTATTCTGAGAAAGGTTTTGTCGTTTAAAACCCGTATCCCTCTTCCTTCCAAACTTCTTCTGAAACTATTTACTAGATCTCCCCTGCTTTTGTTTTTCTTTCATAACACCCAATTTCCATTTCTTATTTTATTTTTCTCTGGAGGTTAATTTCTGGAAGGTTTCAAAATTGACAGAATGGTTTCCTCCTTGATGTTTCCGTTGCAACAAAAGTTACTAATATTGAATTAGTTATATTAACTGCAGCTGTTGTTGCTGCTGGCATAACAAACCTAAAATTTTGTTTATAACTGGATCCTCAGCATGACCAATGCTCTCTTCTTTAGACTGGGTAGCTTTCTTGGGTGACATTTTCCTGAAATATAGCAGTAGATTTATTCAAAAACATAACGACAATGCATAATAGAAAATACCACCGTTCAAACGGTGCACCCGTGTAAGGAAAATGCTGCCCAATCCTAGTACCCTTGTCTTTATTATCAGGATCCATTTATAAAAGATATCTAGATTAGCAACACCAACAACAATAACAACAATAATAGTAGCAGAATCACAACAGTACACGAAAACTAAAATATAAAGAAACTATACACCGTCGCATGGCTCTTTAATACCATAGCAACTGACTAACTTCCCATCACTACTCACTTATAACAACTAAACTAATATGATATACCGCAAAACTTGGCTGACTATATTAGCCACAAACTTCATAAAGCAAACTGGTATATCAAGTCAAACTTAAGGAACTCTGGACTCTACTAAAAATACCAGTCTGAGTTTCAACCAACCATTCCTCCCAAGGCGATTTCTTATCTCCTGCAAATGACCCATCTACCACTGAGTTAACCTTTCTAAAGCTGCAACCTTCAATACTGAATCTTGAATCCTCTCTGCTATCTTCATTTCTGAAGTAGCATCCAAACGTAGATCTTCTATTCTTCCGGACAGTCGACTGTTGTTTACTTTCAATAACCAAGACTATTTAACTACAAAGGTTACTAACGAATTCATTGCCATGGAATATTTAATGGAATTTCGAAATCAAGGAATCAATTATAAAGGGAGGAAAATCAAGGAAGATATAAATATGACTGAGAGCAACCATACAAGTACGTAAGATGGCCAGTCTTAGTACCGCATAGTGTACAATACATAATTTCGGTGGCGTTCTACCAGACCCTTTGTCAACAACTAGCATGCTCTGTAAAATAATAGCATCAGTTGTGTGTTGTGTAAATACTAGAGTCCAATTTTAGCATGCTATTTTCATTTTCAAATCATTCGCTCCCTTACAGAAACCACAAAACCATATGTCCCATTACGGGGACCACAAAACCATTTGTTCCGTTACTGGAACCACAAACCACAATTAGATATATATTGGACGAATCCTAGGGACAACCGACTTAGCCACTTACGCAAATCCGTTGTGCCGTTACGGGCCTTTTACACAACCATCCAATATCTGATACGTCTTATCCAGTTTCCAAAACCACTTATATCTATCTCTTTTTAAAATAATTATATCACAACACACTTTCCAAAACCTTTCCAATTTTATTCACAGTTTTAGACATAGGTATTTTCAAAAGTTACTTTTCCCCAAAACATAATTTTTAATAAGATGTTTTATATACAGGGGATACATAACTTAAAATGTTCTGTTCCACTATACAATTTAAATCAATAGTTATTCATATATACTGAACCGTAAAAGATTTTGTTCAGTGGTACTTTCCTTGCAGAGCTTTATAACTATCAGTGACTGATTTCCGATCGACTTGGATGCTCGGTTTAATCGTCCAACTATCACACTATCCTGGATCCGACTTCAACCCTTAGGTTCTTCGCTTGGAACCTTGCTGAGCTTGTCGACCGATCACCAGACTATCTTTAGTCCGATGTAAATTCTCGGTTTTCCGACTAAACCTACAGGATTCAAAATACTCTAGGTTGGACGTCCAGTTATGCTTGACATATCCTCGCTATCAATCCTACCCAAACGATAACAATCCCGACTCGTACTTATTCGTATTACCATAATACACAGAACAAATCAGGTTCGCATTCATAACTTGGTTCAATAACCTTTTTCAATAATTATTTATGACTATCGCTTCAGAAGATAGGGTTGATGAATGTTTACCATACATTTATCACAACACACAAGCACTATTGTAAAATAGTTATATTTATAATTAAATAGTTATACGCGTTCGACTAGTAATCCTGATAACCGCATGACTCGTCCTCTTATTTTTAAATTCAATTTTCCTCGAAAATCAGGCAACATTTCCTTTGTTTATCGGCCTACCCGTCGAAACATAATCGACGTCAAATCCCAATCACAATTAATTCAATCAAAACCGAAAAACTACAATTCATAATCCAATTAACGATACAACTTTTAAAAATAATTAGTTATTTGTTTTACATTTTAGGACTCAGAATAATTAATCACGGTCCACCACCGGCTCGCCGAGGCTCATCGTCGACGGTGGTAAAATTTGCGGGTACCCGATTAAATTCAGGTCTCCAACGCAAATTCTACCCATTAAATAATTTTTCCCGCACGCAATTATTTTACATCACGCAATCTACTCAATTAATTTCCTGCAATAAATAAATAAATAAATTATTAAATAATAAGAAAATGCTAATCGGGACAGGACCAAGTAACCGCACCAGCACCACACGCACACACGCGCGGGTATGGCCGAAAATTGAAGCCAGCGAACAGCAACAGGGACACAACTGAACCAACAACAATTCATCCATAAATACACGCAGTGATAAACACAAATATATACATATGTGTATATATAATCAAATAAAAATAAAAATAAAACAAAATCAACCGAGACCACCAAGACTCACCGGAAGTAAACGGCGGCTCACCGGAAACGGGAAACAGAGATGAAGTCAAGAGAAAGCCAACAGAGGGGAGAGGTTTGCTAGAGAGAGATGAGTGAGGTACAGGGGAGGAGAGACTGTGGTGATGCGTTTGTTTGTTTTTTATCCTTATCAATTAGCAACGAATTGCAGATAGACACGAAGCCAAAACAATCCTGAAAACTGAACATGTGTATTTACTCTACCTAAAGGCCTGATTTTTAATCCGAAATTCGATTTTAGCGAACCGAGTCGCACTTAAAACAGATTCAGAAAATCACGGAAACAGTCTTAAAATATTATAAGTATCCAGAAATTAATAAAACATAAATTTTATAATTTTAGGATAATTTTTGAAACACAAATTATACCCACTTTTAGCAATTAAACGAATCAACGCGCGGGTGAAATTAATCCCAAAAATTTCCAAAATAATTTTAAAATTCTCAGAATATTATAAACTTCATAAAATATAAGTATCGTGATTTTTGAAAAATTCTGAAATTAAATATGGATTTTATAAATAAATGCAATCATAAAATCATTTAAAGATAGATAATTAATGAAATATTGAATTTTTAATTCTGTAAAATCCTAAAATTAATTATTAAAATTATAAAATCATAAAAACAATTTTAGGAACAACAAACAATTATACAAATAATCCTTGTAAGCCACTAACCACACATAACTAATAATAAAACAACACACGACTGACAGAACCCATACACATATTTTATTCACTTAATTATTTAATAATTACACACTTAAATAGTACAAAAATATACGAGTTGTTATAAAATGGCCATCTTTTTCGTAGGTTTTTTGGAGCAGTGCCACAGGTAGACCGTATGAGCTGGATTAGTTTTTAGTTATTTTTAGTTCGACTGATATACAAGTATGACTTATTTAATGTAGTAATGAAGAAACGTATATTTGGTCGTCGGTCTAACGTTAAGTAAAGGTTACACCCGTGGTAAGATATAATTACTTTTTACAATATCCGGGACATATCTTGAAATTCTTTTTGCAATAAATGAGTATTATGTGATTATTATTTAAATTTTTGGTGAATTATGTGTTAATTGGTATAAGTGTTTGGTGTTAATATGTGATAAAATTTGTGAATTTTAATTTTTATAAGTCTAAAATAAGGTATAGATTATTTTGATATTTTTCTACAATTAATATATTATTATATGAGTTTATGAATGATTTATAGATTATTATTTTTTGATTTAATTATTAATTATTTTGATTATTTGAAAATCGTCCAACTTCAACGGTTTTTACGTTTTTACAACCCGAAAATTTGGGAAAAACTCATTTCTAGCCTAATTTGATTATTCCGAGCATTTTCCGTATTTTGACTTTTTCAATCCGGAGTACGATTTTACCTGTACAATTCCCGGTATAAATTTTATGATATTATTTTCGTTTCCGTAAACCGATAAACCATATATTTCTGATATACGAGATATTTTGATGAAAATACTATCTTATCTTTTTGTAGTACGTGCAATACTATCTTATCTTTTCGTAATACGTACAACCAAAAGTGTTGAGCCCAAGGCTGTATTTTAAAAAGCCCGGTTTTGATGTTTATCCTAAAACTGCTACCGAATCGGATTCGTTTTATTAATACATTGAGATTAAGTATTCTATTTTTATATCCGGTATGATCTAACCGGGTACCAATATTCCGTAAATATAAATAGCCCTTACAATATCTTATTTTGTACAGATAAACATAAACAAACAGTAAAAGCTTATAATTATCCAAAGAAAATACATATACTCATCGCGTTCTTCATAATCAAACGAGAATTCGAAGGGGTTATCGAACTCTAATTTTGGCGTTCAAGTAGTCGAATCGAAGCTCGTGACAAGTAGAATCAAGTTTTATCAACCATATCACTGCAGATTCAAGTGCTATTTTTCTATATTTTTATTTAATTGTAAATTCAATTATGATTAAATTATGAATTTTTGATTTTGAAGTTGTTTATGTGTTTTGATGATGGCATGTTGTAGATGAAATTCTGGTCAATTTGGTATATTATATGTTGAATTTTGAGTTCAATAACATGTTCGAATTGAGGTTTGATTTTTGAATTAAGAAATTAGGGTTTATAAACTATGAATGTTCTTAATTGAAAATTAGGGGTTTCTATTCTGAGGGTTACTAGTTTAATTAGATGATACCAATGTATAGATCTTGGAAAAAGGAATGTATTGGTACCGGTTTGAAGGCCAAACAATTCCGGGATCGACCTTGCCGGAAAACTGCAGGGGTGTCACCGGAAAAATGTGAACCGATTTTCTGGCTTATCCAAGGATCGAATGAAGGTTTTGTTGGCATGGTTGTGCTTCTGGAATCAAATAGAACAAATCCTGTTAGTTTGGTACACTTCTGGGTTACGTTTCAGGTCGCCGGAAAGCTTGGGGTCGCCGTTAATGGCGACCGCCGACGAGGGGAAATGGGTGAAGATGGTAAATTACCATTTCACCCCCAGATTTGTAAAATGTTGCAAAAATTACCTTGTGGTTTGGAAAACTTACAAATTAAGAATTTTAGTTTTAAATAATTTCAAAAATTATGTTATCCATTTATCTTAATTTTATAATTTTTTTTTATTTAAAAATTCCAAAAAATTTTATTTTAATTTCAAAATTCATTTTTAATTCAAAAATAAATCCAAAGTATTTAATTAATTAATTTTAGTTAATATTTAATTATTTAATTGGTCTATTAATTTAATATTAATTAATTTATTTGTTATTAATTAATTTTAATTGATTATTTAATTGAATTTAATTATTTCTTTTGATTTAAAATTTTTTAAAAATAGTTTCTAGCTTTAAAATATTTTTCTAAATTATGTTCAAGGCTCGATAAGTTTTATTAAATGATTTTAAAGTCGTATTCGGGTATTCAAACCTTGTTATTTATTTATCAAATGATTCTTTTACCCGTTTTAATCCCGAAAAATGTTCAAAATTTCTTATTAAATGCCAGAAAAAATATTTTAACCCCGAACCTTCTTCGAAAAATTATTTTTATCGAATACCTTACATGCTATGTGCTATCTGATTGATGTATATTAGCCTATGTGTTCATTGTTTGACTGTTTTAGTTATAACTTCCAATCCCTACGTCAGATTTGGGTGAAACGAACAGTAGATATAAGCTTGTAACGTTTATATGATGATCAGAATAAGATGACACTGAGTATTAATAAATACTTGTGATGTCTAGCAGGGGAAGCGAGGCGTAGGAAAGGAAAGCAAGTGCTCAGTGAATAGAATTAATAGACAAGTGAAAGTGAAGTGGAAATCAGTTAAGATAAAGTAAGTATTTCTTGAATCTTCTTGAGATATAATGCATATTTTCTGACTAGTTCTTGTTATATATTGCAAGTTTTTTGAATTGCTTAACCCTAACCCCTGATCACATCATTTAATATTTGAACTGTAAGTCTTATTCATTGTAAACCATTGATTGTTAAATTCCCAGATCCAAAACCATATAAACACGATACTACTCCACACATAGATATACACCATACACCAGTTACTGAAATGGATTTGCTTAATTTACAAACACTCATACTTTCTAAAATACCTTGCAACATCATAAAAACCAATCCTTGTATAACCATCAAACCATTATTCTTCCATTACTTGATTCTTTTACAAGCTTGAATCTATTCTTCATACATACCTTGATATACCTTTGTGATACTAATGAATTACCTTATGCTTTGAGACGAATGTCTTATCAATGTTGTTTAAGATTTTGTTTTATTGAATTACATTGCTTATCATTTTGAATTATTATAGAATTGGATTTTTTCGTAATATGAACCAGATTCGTGGTCAGACCAGATTGGATGTCATATTAGGCCAATATGTGCATTGGATCCAGTATATAGAGCAGATATGTTCGCCTTGCTCGAGATTAGTGCATGACTGATCAGCAGCCTAACCTTGGTTTTTAAAGTTAAAAGTGAATATCCAATCTAATAATTGCTTAACAAGGATCTTGATTCCTCTGAATCATTTTAATTGATCATTGTTTAATCTCAATTATTGTCATTGTGACTTGCTGAGCTAGTTAGCTCACTCTTGCGATTCTTTTATGTTCTTTTCCAGTTAAAAAGGAAGTTGTTGGTAACTTACGAGCTCGCTTGCCTCCTAATTTACAATAAGTGCACAATATGTTCCATGTGTCAATGCTAAGGAAATACCATGCTGATGCGTGCCACGTGATAGAATATGAACATGTAGACTTGCAACCAAACCTGAGCTACATTGAGCGACTAGTGAGAGTGATGGACCAGATGAAATAAGTGTTGAGGAACAAGAGTGTCAAGTTGGTCAGAATATTGTGGAGAAACTAGAATGTTAAAGAATCAACTTGAGAACTAGAGGACAGGATGAAAGAAAAATATCCCCACCTGTTTTCTATTTGATTCCGGGATAAAATCCTTTTAAGAGGGGAAGACTATAATAACCCGAAGTTTTAGGACTCTGTAAAACATTCGATGAATAGTAACCCTGATAATCGGGGAAAGTTTTTTAGCCCACACTATGTTATGCATGGAAAATTTAGTTTCTGAGTCAGTATTGTGATTATATGTACCGAATGAGTGTGTGTAAACGTCATTAGTTTTCAAAGAAAAACAACTTTTTAAAACGACCTTATCTTGCGAACTACCAAGGAATACGAGAATCACGTCACGATCACGAATTTAAAATCCTATGAATAAAAGCCAAGTACAAGATTATGAAGCATAAAGGACTTATAAGAAAAGGATTTACCCCGCGAATCACTTAAGAGGATTTATCACAATAACGAATAAACGACCAAACGAATCGCTTAAAATTGATGTATGAAATGCAACTAAGGATTGGTGATTAAATAGTAACCATCCAAGAAGCATAGTAACCTAGTTTTAATGAATAGTGAGAAGCATGTAGTAGTAGTTGCCTAGGTTTTAGACTTTGACAAAGGCCATGCTACTATATTTGATCAAAGATACATATCCAAGATATCACACAAAATCAACCAACACTTATCCACGAAGTAGGAAACACAAAAACTTCTCTCCCTCTTCCTCACAAGTATCCATTCGGCCCTAAATAGTAAAAGAAGAGATCCAAATTCAAATCTCAACTTCTAGCCATGGATAAATGCTACAATTAATTCCAAAGCTTCCTCTTTATCAAACTAAGGTAAGATAAATCTTTTATAACTTTTTCTTGAGGTTTTGATTGTTAAATAAAATGATGAAAGTGATGATGAATAATGTCAAATAGTGATTTTTAGTGTTTTCTTGAATTTCTTGGAAAGATCGAGGTTTCTTAAGCACACCAAGGACTCACTAAGCATCACCCATCAAGAAGAGAACCCCCCAAGCTACCAAGAAAGGTATAAAACTTCATCCAAACTTTGTTTACGCTTTAAGTTTCAAAAAAAGTAAGGATCTTGGATGTGAGCATATTTTTGGTAATTATTTTGTTGATTTTTTGAATATTAGTTGATTAGATGCTAAGGTTGATGTTCTAGCCTCAAGAACTTGATGTTCTTGAGATGATTAAGTAGTTAGATGTTGTAATGATGATTGTTGGTTGGTAATTAGTAGTATAGAGTAAAAAAGAAATACGGATTGTAAACGTAACGATGATAAAATGATCGAATCATGATTAACAATGGTATTTGATGATTTTGACTTGGAAAGGGTCAAGTTTCCCTATGATGATCCCCTAGTAATAAAACCCATAATAGGGAACAACCCGATGAAGAGAGTCCTGGTAGACAATGGAGCGTCGATAGACATCTTACTCTATGATACCTTCATAAGAATGTGATACAATGATTCTCAATTAACCCCAACTGATATGCCGATATATGGTTTTCCTATAGTCGAATGCCCCGTTGAAGGAATAATTAAGCTGCCTCTAACGATGGATCAGGAGCAAGACAGACCATGCAGATGCTGAACTTTGTGGTGGTGAAGGCTGGATCAACATATAATGCAATCATGTGGAGGACAGGTATACATGCCTTCAAGGCAGTCCCCTCATCCTACCACTCTATGTTAAGTTTCCAACCAGAGACGGAATAGGGGAAGAAATAAGAGTTTAGAAGATGGCTAGGAGTTGTTATATGGCCTCCCTGAGGGAAGATAAAGTCGGGGTGCAGGTTTTGCCTATAGAAGACATGGATATCCATGAGAATGATGAAAAGCGAGGAGAACCAGATGAGGATTTGACCATGATTCCCTTGGCTTTCGAAGATTCGGAAAAAGTAACATTTTTTGGATCATCATTGGAAGAACCCCTTAAAGGGAATTTGATAAGGTTCTTACAAGAAAATAGTGACGTGTTTTGATGGTCGGCTGCAGATATGCCCGAGATTGTCCCAAAGTTGATAACCCAGAAATTGAATGTGGATCCGGATCAGAAGGCCATAAAGCAAAAGAAAAGAAGTTTTTCCCATGAAAGGTAGGATACCATCAAGAAATAAGTTGACAAGCTCTTAGAGACTGGTTTCACTGAAGAGATGCAACTTTTAGAATGGTTAGAAAATCCTGTAATGGTGAAGAAAGCTAATGGAAAATGGAGGGTGTGCGTCAATTTTACTGATCTCAATGATGCATGTCCCAAGGATTGTTTCCCGCTGCCAAGGATAAATACTCTCATAGATGCAACCGCAGGTCACGAGATGTTAAGCTTCATGGATCGGTTTAGTGGCTACAACCAGATCAAGATGAATAAGGATGACATCCCAAAGGTATCATTTATAACTGACTTTGGTGTTTTTTATTATCTAGTTATGGCATTTGGTCTCAAGAATGCAGGAGCTACCTATCAAAGGTTGAAAAATAAGATTTTTAAAGATCTTATTGGGAAAACTATGGAAGTTTATGTAAATGATATATTAGTCAAGAGTCTTGCAAAGACTGATCATATATCTCATTTGAGGGAAGCTTTTGAAGTCCTGAGAAATAACAAAATGATGTCAAATCCCGCCAAGTGTGCTTTCGGTGTAGGATCAGGAAAATTTCCATGATTAATGGTTTCTAAGAGGGAATTGAGGCCAATCCTGATAAAATAAAGGCCATTTTGGATATGGAACCTCCGCGGTCTATCAAGGATGTTCAGAAACTCATTAGAAGGGTTGCTACCTTGGGATGATTTATCTCCAAATCTGGAGACAAGTGCCTGCCATTATTTAAGGCTTTGAATAAGGTAAAAGATTTTACATGGACTGAGGAAAGTCAAGAGGCGTTCGAGGAATTGAAGAAATACATGGTTCAAGCCCCGTTGTTGGCCAAACCATTCCTGAATGAAACCTTATATATGTATTTGGTTGTCTCAGATGGCGCTTTGAGTGCTGTGTTGGTGAGGGAAGAACTTAAAGTTCAAAAACCTATGCATGAGGCTGATCTGAATTATACCACCATAGAGAAGTTTGCGTTAGCCTTAGTCACGGACTCAAGGAAGTTACGTCCTTACTTCCAAGCTCATAAGATCAAAGTATTAACAAATCAACCTCTGAGAAATATCATTCACAATCCAAAATCCAGTGGAAGGCTGATCAAGTGGGCTATTGATCTCGGGGAATTCGTCATTAAGTACAAACCTCGAACGACGATCAAAGCCCAGGCCTTGGCTGATTTCGTGGTTGAATGTACCATCACCAACCAAGAAGTCAGGGGCAGGAAGATACACCTCAAGACATGGGGGCAAGGAGGGGAGTGAAGGAGGCAGATCATGGACAAGGAATTCTGGGTACTCTATTTTGATGGGGCATCAAAAATAAATTCAAGTGGAGATGGACTAGTCTTGCAAAGTCCCGATGGGTTCCTAATTGAGTATTCTATGAAGTTGGATTTTCCCACCATGAACAACGAAGCTGAATATGAAGCCTTAATAGCTAGCCTGGGCCTAGCTGGAACATTTAGGGTTAAAAAACTAAAAGTCTGTGGAGACTCGAAGCTCGTGGTATCCCAAGTCAAAGGAGAATTCGAAGCAAGGGATGAAACCATGGAGAAATATGTACGCCTAGTGAGGTTTGTGATGACTCAATTCGATGAGTGCCATGTCGAGCACATTCCAAGAGAAGAAAATGCTATGGCCGATGCGTTTTCCAAATTTGCCTCATCAGAAATAGAAGAAAGTTCTGAAAATGTGTACTTTCGTGATTTAAAACATGAAGCATGGATGTCAAACTAGTTCCCCCATAGGGCTTGGAGGTTCATGGATAGATCCTATTAAGGCTCATCTACAAACTGGATGGCTTCCTAGTGATGTAGTGGAGGCGAGAAAATTGTCTGTACGAGCCCTAATATATTCTTTGATTGATGGGATTCTTTATAAAAGGTCTTTTGTAAACCCTTATCTAGGGTGCCTCAGGTCAGACGAGGTACGACTTGCTCTTGAAGAAGTACATGAAGGTATATGTGGCCAGCACTTGGGGGGTAGGGCTTTAGCCCAAAAAATTACTCGTTTAGGCTTCCACTAGCTAGAAATGATGACTGGTGCCAAAGAATACGTGAAGAGATGTGATCATTGTCAAAAGCATGCCCTTGTAGTAAGGTAGTCACCCGAGATGGTTACTTCCATAAACTCCCCAATCCATTTTCTGTGTGGGGAATGGATACTCTCGGGCCTTTCCCGATGGCTACTGCTCAAAGGAATTTCTTAATTGTAGCAATTGATTACTTTACTAAGTGGATCGAAGCTAAGACCTTGTCTAAGATTACAACTAAATAAGTTCCTCAATTCCTATGGGAAAATATCATGTGCAGATATGGGATTCCCCAAATCTTGGTAACCGATAATGGAACACATTTCAATAACTAGGAGTTCAAAAAGTATTATAAAGAGAATGAATTTGAGTTACGACTCACTTATGTCACTCACCCTCAGGCCAACGGGCAAGCAAAGGTTGCGAATTATATTATTTTATATGGATTGAAGAAGAGGATTGGGAAATCCAGGAATAATTGAGTGGATGAGATACTCCCGACAGAGTTACTACGGGAGCAACCGCATTTATGTTGGCATATGTTGCTAAAGCTATTGTTCTTGTGGAAATATCACATTCGTCTCCAAGGATTCAAGCTTACAATTCAGAAGAAAATGAGAAAGGGCAGAGACTAGCCTTATACTTAATAGATGAAGTTCGGGATCAAGCTTATGCTAAGATCGTAGAATATTAGAAAAAGCCTATTTTTTATTAGAACCTGAGGGTAAAAGAAAGGGTTTTTAAGGAAGGTGATCTAGTCTTAAGGAAAGTTGAGGCATCAGGAGTTGGACAGAAAGAAAAGCTGGCCCAAACTGGGAAGGGCCGTACAAAGTTAAAAGCGTTCAAGGATGGGGGTCTTACAAGTTGGAGACTATGGAAGGAGAAGAAGTACCAAGGACTTGGCATGCTCAATACCTGAAGATTTATTACATATAGTTCATTTGAAAGGAAGTGCTTACTAATTAAAGTAGCAACAAGGTTAAAAAGCACCATGAAGCTTTGCTCGCTTATGACTTGTATTCCAGTTTATTAGGATTTATATGCTTTAGTTTATCCATATAAGGGTCGAACCCATTTTATTAAGTTCTAGACTATATGTTTGTTATTCTGTTTCCTTGAAAATTTTCCTTATGATATTGTAAAGCGTGATAAGCATAGAATATGCAAATCTAGTTACAAAGGAAATAAGAAGGAAATGGATGCATAAAAAAATAAGTCATAGGTTCAAATCAAGTACCTAAGAGCCGCGATAGGCTTGCAAAAGCAGGAAACTAATCTAGATCATTGAAAAAATCATCATCATTTCCCCCATCAGTAGCAGCAGTAGAAAGGGGAATGAAATCATCTTCCATGGAAATAGCATCCTGGAGAGGAGAAGCTGTGGCCTCGGCTGAAGTAGTAGTAACAGGAGAACGAGGGGGATCCTTACCCAGGAACTGGAAGAATTGGATACGCCTCAAGAGTCACCCCAGGAACCTTCTTCCCAATCTCTCCCATAATCTGCTCCTAGCAAGTGGAAAAACTGTTAGGGAAGTTCACATCATACTCAGCATTTAGAACCTCCTGGAAGCCCTGTGATGCCTTTAATCTGCAATCACCTCAGCACGGACCCTTTGAGCAGCCAACTCCAGCCTATGGACTTTCTCCTTCTCATCCACCAACTCTTTCTCCACATCCAAGAAGCGAGTAAAATTGGCCTCCGAGGCCTTAATATACCTGTCCCTATCCCTCTCGGCGATAGTCAAGTTAGCTCTCACCTCCTTCAGGTTATGAAGGGCATCCTGAAGGTAGGTAATCATCTGCAAACATATGTTTTAGCATAATAAGCTATATATGTAAAGGAAATACAAGTAGAAGAATACTAAAAGAAGGGAAGTGGAAGCTCACTGAAGCTACCGCTTGGGAACCAAGGCACTCAATCTGTAGATTGTCAGAAGACTCTACGATCTCATCCCGGTTACATGGTGTAACCACACTTTCAGACCATATTAGCAGCCGCCTCCAAACTCCCCACAACCGGATCCCTTCTTTTTAAATCCCGGGTTACAGTGAAAGAGGAGGTATCCTCATCAAGGATAAGAGACCTCTCAGATATGAAGGTGGGAATGGTCTCTGCAACAGTGATCAAAGGGTCATCACCAATCCTCACACGTTTCTCACGGTGAGCTTCAATTGTAGAGCCCCGAGAGGCCCGAGACTCTCTTCTCTTGAAAATACACTCCGAAGCTGCCCTAGTTGCAAAAATACAAAAACATGAGAAAAATGATAACACATGAAAATAAAAAATAAAGTTAAAAGAGGAAAGAAATACCCTCAGGACCCAAGTCTCTTAGACCTAAATTTTGCAAATTGCCCTCTGAAAGGATGAGAGCACAGTGATGCAAGTTATCAACTGTTATGGCCTTGATGGTCACATCTTCGTCTATCGCCAGTTTTAAATCCCTCAAATAACCATCTACGCTTTTGGAAAAATTGGGCCTGAAAAAATGGTCCCAACCCTCCTCGGCATCTAAGTAAACATCAAACCACCCACTTTTCCAGTCAAGATAAGGGTCGGGGTTAGTTCCAGAGACATAACATGAATGAGCAAGGGACCTATGAACTATTTTGACCCATATTTAGTCGTCAGGAGCATTTACAAACTTGAATAAATATCTAAAGACACAAACATTGGGCTCAAAGCCGTGTCTGCGAGATTGGGCCATATAACAATGAATAGAACGCCAAGAATTAGGCGTGAGTTGGGTTGGACAGACATGGGCTTCACCTAAAATATGAAAAATAAAAGGATGTGGGGGAAGATGAAAGCCAACATAAAAAGTTTCTTTATACACATGAATGGCCCCAGGTTTTAGGTAACAAGCCCTGTCATTTGGGTCTGGCGCCTCAGCCCTGTAAGGAGCAGAAATCCCAAATAAACAAGCTATAGTACATACTCTATCAGAATCATATCTAGAAGGATAATTATATGCATCTAAATAGAGCATGTTAGGGAAGGATTGAGAAAACTCAGTTAAAAGATCCCTAAGAGAAATTACGGAAGCACGAATGAGGGATTTGTTTTACCTCGGTTAGCCCTCAGAGGGAGAGGGGCGGCCTGAGGAGGCTGAGAAAGGGAAGAATCAGAATCCGCCATTGATATTCTTGTGAAGGATGCTTGAAACCCAGAAAACTTTGAAGGTATGGGAGGAAGATGAAGATTCAAACGGAATCTTCAAGAAAAGCCAGAAAATGGTGAAAGCGACTATGGTGCAGGAAGCCGGAAATCGCCTTGCGGAGGAGAGAAAAGAGAGGAATTTGTAAAAGAATCAATAGAAGAAAGTTGTTTGAAGTGAAGTGTGAAAAATGAGTTCACACCCCCTCCTTATATAGCCACACCAACCGGTCACTCAACCGGTTATCAAAGGTAATTGGGCCAAAATATTGGGCCTACCGGTATGTAAGGGCGGGAAGCCCAAAAAATTCAAAATTTGGAATATTCTACCAATTTTGAGAGAACTCTAGAATGTTCTATACCAAAAAAACAAGGGAGAAAATTTTTCCCAGGATTTGTGAAAAATCATATTTCGTTATAAAAAGAAAAAAGAAACTTGAGAGGTCGAACCACGTCTAGGAGACACAATTCCTAGGCGTGGTTCAAACCATGTCTCCTAGGAGGCGATAACCCACGCTAAGATCTATTAAAGCTTTGAGAGGAACCATGTCTAAGAGACACAAATCCTAGGCGTGGTTCAAACCATGTCTCCTAGGGGGGAAAACCACGCCTATGATCTATTGAAGCTTTGAGAGGTCAAACCACGCCTAGGATGCAACATTTCTAGGCGCTGTTCACACCATGTCTACTAAGCGGGGGTAACCCATGCCTAGGATCTATTGAAGCTAAGGGAAGCCAAACCACGCCTTGGATGTAATATTCCTAGGCGCTGTTCGAAACATGTCTCCTAGGCAGGGGTAACCAACGCCTAGGATGAGTTATAGTTTGGAGAGGCCAAACCACGCCAATGAGGCAATATTCCTAGGTGTGGTTCATAGACTGTATCCTATACAGGGGTGACCCACACCTAGGATGCATGGCACTGTATAACCCATTGTTTGATTATTTAATTAATTAGAAAATGGGCTAAAACTGTAAAAATAGCTGAAAATTCCCAAAAATTCCCAAAAAGTAGGGAACAATAGAGGGAAAAATCCCAAAAATCAGGAAAATTAGAAAATAATTTGCATAAATTATTTTTGGCAAACAATTCCTGAAAAGTGAAGGAAAATACATGTGAGTACCAAAATATTCCTGAAAAATTAAGGAAAAATCATGGAAAATATAAGAACGTACCAAAAAATTCCTGGAAAATTAGGGAAGCCCACAGGGATGAATCCTAACGGGAGAATCGTTGTAAATGTGTAGGTCGATCCATACTTTACGATAAAAACGATAACTAGAAAAGGTATAAACTTTAACTTCTGTGAAATCTTTACCGGGTTTCGCAAAAGTTAGGGGCAAATGATATGGGCCCAAAATTAACCTAAAAACATAATGAATGTTGAATTAATTAAACCTGATACGGTCCAGTCATGAAGCCCAGTTAATGAGGTCCAAAGAATTAATTATTTATTAATTTCATAATTAATAAATAGGTGAAATAATAGCTCATTAAGTATATCCAATAGAGGATAAAATTCTTCATTGAGTAGCCTCCAAGGCACCCAAACCAACAAGGAATCTGCTTCCTACGTATTAGGACTTCAAAGTCTATTCTAAAACGGAGGCTTATTCATCAAGTCTTCTAACCGTAGTCCAATTCAAGGACATCCAACAATTATATAAAGGGTCTCACCCTCCACCAAGAACTACGTTTTGGCTTGATTCTCTAAATTCACAAAGATACGTAGGCATCTTGTGAAGGCAAATTTAAGCTACGAAATACAACTGCAGCCATTAAAGGCATTGAGCTCTCGAATCCTAACAGTAAATATCGCAATTATTATAACCTAGTTTTTTTACCCATAATAGTCATGACAGCAAATTACGAGCTTTTACGTATCGATATTGATTGAAATTACCACGCATATATCGTAGAATATATTAACGCTATTGAATAGCGTGATGTATAAGTTATAAGACCGAGAGCCGGTCAGCTCTTATAAGGTATAAACCCGGGAATCATCCCGGAGATGTTTTGGACAATTAAAAGTCCGTAATTATTTTATTCCAAGGACTTGATGTTCTCTTGTGAAGTATTAATTACCTCGAATTTATTTAAAATAATTTCCAAAGATCGTATTCCCTCAACTATATTTTATTACTCGAACAATGAATATTATTTCAGATGTTCATATAAAAAGGAGAAGTATTCTCCGGCGATTATTTTATTTTAAACTCACTTACTTAAAATTTATTAAATGTTGATTTAATTTCTTAAACCCAAATTATTGAGGAATATTATTCCAAATATTCTTCTAAAACATAATTTTTCAAGGTTTAAATATTTAATAATTATAATTAATTATTAAATATTTATTAAATGATTTGATATGATTCAAAAGTTATAAAATCTATTTTGAAATATTTGCTGAATTTCAGAAAATTATTCTAATACTTTCAGATCGTCGAAAAATATTATCTTGACGTATTTTAAATATTTTGACTATAGTGTCAAAAGAAACTCCCCATAATTTATTTATATGTTAACTACGGTCAACTCACATTATCTTAGTACTTCCTCCAAAAATTCTCGGAAATACATATATATATATATATATATATATATATATATAAGATGAGCCGTTCCTATCAATAAGAAAAACGCTTGGGGAACTTCGATGTGGTTCGAGTTCTTGGGATATAATAGGATTTTTCAAAGTAGGAGGGGTAGACTCTTGTACTATGAGTACTAAGGAGACTACCAAAGGTACCGCAGGCGAAGGTACTCTGTGTACTCAGGAACCTGTGAATTGTGTGTATATCCAAAATGGGACACATAGCCCGAATGTGGCCAAGTTGCTAACCAGGATACGAAGGTGTCGTCCTTCTACTAGTAGAAAAGGTTACAGATTTCCGTATGACGACTGATCATCGTATGCGGTGGCTCCGGTGAATGTCCTATTCTTCCAATTAGAATTGAGATGCAATACTGTAACCCAAGCCTAGGTGTTGGGTTTACCATTAAGGTATTTGCAGACTAATAAGTCAATCAAAGAATTGTTCTGAAAAGAGTTTTATATCACCAAGAAAAATTATTTGAATTTAACTTGTATTCATATACGGATTCAGATATAAATTCTTGTCCAGTCTTTTCATATTGTCAATTATTATGCCGGGTAATATAGCTCACACTTGTTTTCTTAAAACGACACAACAAATTAGTGAACCAAGATGCCGGTCAGAAAGCTAACAGCCCAGAAACGAGTAAGAAATGGCCAGCTTTTCCCTAGGTTGTTTGGAGCAGTGCAACAAGTAGACCGTATGAGCTGGATTAGTTTTTAGTTATTTTTAGTCCGACTTATGTACAAGTATGAGTCATTTAAGATAGTAACGCAGAAACATATATTTAGCCATCAGACTAACCTTAAGTAATGGTTACACCTGTGGTAAGGCATAATTACTTTTTATAATATCCGAGATATATCGTGTAATTATTTTTACAATAAATGAATATTATATGATTATTATATAAATTTTGGTGAATTATGTGTTAATTTGTATCTGTGTTTGGTGTTTATATGTGATAAAATATACAATTTTAATTTTTATAAGTCTAAAATAAGGTATAGATTATTTTGATATTTTTCTAGCAATTTATATGTTATTATATGATTTTATAAATGATTTATAGATTTAATAAATTATTTTTCTATTTAATTATTAATTATTTTGATTATTTGTGAATCACCAACTTCAACGATTTTTACGTTTTCACTGCCCGAAAATTTCGGGAAAACTCATTTCTAGCCTAATTTCATTATTGCGAGCATTTTCCGTGTTTTGACTTTTTCAATCCGGAGTACGGTTTCACCTGTACGGTTCCCTACACAAATTTTACGATATTATTTTCGTTTCGGTCAACCGATAAACCAGATATTTCTGACATAAGAGATATTGTGATTAAAATACTATCTTAACTTCTCACAGTACGGGCAATACTTATCATATCTTCTCGTAGTACGTGCAATACTATCTTATCTTTTCGTAATACGTAGAACCAAACACGCTGAGCCCAAAAATGCTTCTAAAAAGGCCGGTTTTGATGTTTATCCTAAAACCGATACCGAATTGGATCAACTTTATTAATACTTAGCGATTAAGTATTCTATTTTTATATCCGATATGATCCAACGGAGTATTAATATTCCGTAAATATAATAGCCCTTACAGTATCTTATTTTGCACAGATAAACATAAACAAACAGTAAAATCTTATAATTATCCAGAGAAAATACGTATATTCATCGTGTTCTTCATAATCAAACTTCGATTTTGGTGTGCAAGTAGTTGAATTGATGCTCGGACAAGTAGGTTCATGTTTTATCAACCATATCATTGTAGATTCAAGTGGTATTTTTCAATATTTTTATTTAATTTTGAATTTAATTATGATTAAATTATGAATTTTTGATTTTGAAGTTGTTTGTGTTTTGATGATGGCATGTTGTAGGTCATGAAATTCTGGTCAATTTGGTATATTATATGTTGAATTTTGAGTTCAATAACATGTTCAAATTGAGGATTGATTTTCGAATTAAGAAATTAGGATTCATAAACTATGAATGTTCTTAATTGAAAATTAGGTGTTTCTGTTATGAGGGTTATTAGTTTAATTAGATGATACCAATGTATAGATCATGGAAAAATGAATCTATTGGTACCAGTTTGAAGGCCCAACGATTCCGGGATCGACCTCGCCGGAAAACAACAGGGGTGTCACCGGAAAAGTTTGAGCCGGTTTTCCAGCTTATCCAGGGATTGAATGAAGGTTTTGTTGGTATGGTTGTGCTTCTGGACTCAAATAAAACAAATTCATGTTAATTTGTTACGCTTCTGGGTTGTGTTTCAGGTCGCCGCAAAGCTTGGGGTCGCTGTTAATGGCGACCGCTAGCGAGAAGAAGGGGGTGAAGATGGTAAATTACCATTTCACACCCAGATTTGTAAAATGGTGCCAAAATTATCCTGTGGTTTGAAAAACTTACAAGTTAAGGATTTCAATTTAAAAAAATTTAGAAATTATATTAGCCATATATCTTAATTTCAGAAATTTGTTTTTATTATTTAAAAATTCCAAAAACCTTTATTTTAATTCCAAAATTCATTGTTAATTCAATAATAAATTTAAATTAATTAATTAATTAATTTTAGTTAATAATTAATTATTTAATTAGTCAATTATTTAAATATTAATTTATTAATTAATTTAAATATTAATTTATTAATTAATTTAATTAGTTATTAATTAATTTTAATTGATTATTTAGTTGGATTTGATTAATTTTTTGATTTAAAAATTTTAAAATAGATTTAAGATTTAAAATATTTTTCTAAATTATGTTCAAGGTTCGATAATTATTATTATTAAATGATTTTAAAGTCAGATTCGGGTATTCAAACCTTGTTATTTATTTATAAAATGATTCTTTTACTCGTTTTAATCCCGAAATATGTTTAAAAATTCGTATTAAATGCCAGAAAAATCATTTTAACCCAGAACCTTCTTTGAAAAATTATATTTATCGAATAGCTTACATGATATGTGCTATGTGCTATCTTATTGATGTGTATTATGCCTATGTGTTCAATGTTTGACTATTTTAGTCATAGCTTTCAATCCGTACATCGGATTTGGGTTAAAGGAACGGTAGATAGAAGCATGTAACGTCTATGTGACGATTAGAATAAGATGAGAATGAGTATTAATAGATACTTTTGATGTCTAGCAGAGGAAGCGAGGCGTAACAAAGGAAAACAAGAGTTCAGTGTATAGAATCAATAGACGAGTTCAAGTGAAGTGGAAATCAGTTGAGATAAGGCAAGTATTTCTTGAATCTTCTTGAGATATAATACATGTATTCTGAATAGTTCTTGTTAAATATCGCAAATGCTTTGAATTGCTTAACCCTAAACCCTGATCACATCATTTGATATTTGAACTGTACGTCTTATTCTTTGTAAACCATTGATTGTTAAATTCCTAGATCCAAAACCACATAAATAAGATACTATTCCACAAATATAGATACACACCATACATCAATTACTGAAATGGATTTGCTTAATTTACAAACACTCATACTTTCTACAATTCCTTGCAAAATCAGAACACTAATCCTTTTATAACCATCAAACCATTATTATTCAATTACTTGATTCTTTTACAGGCTTGAAGTCATTCTTCTTACGTACCTTGATATACTTTTGTGATACTCATGAATTACCTTATGCTTTGAGCTGTGTGCCTTGCTCGGGGTTAGTGCGTGACTGATCAGTAGCCTAACCTTGGTTTTTAATATTAAAAGTGAATATTCAATTCTAATCATTTCTTAACAAGAAACTTGATTCCTCTTAATCATTTCAATTGATCATTGTTTAATCTTAGTTATTATCATTGTGACTTTCTGAGCTAGTTAGCTCACTCTTGCGATTCTTTTATGTTTTTTTTCCAGTTAAAAAGGAAGTTGTTGGTAGCGAGGATCTCCAGACCAGTGTGCAAGATAGGATTTCAGGTTGAGAATAAATAAGCTAGCGGAAGCTTTAGGTTTTAGTTTCGTGTTTTGCAAGTTTGCAAGAATGATGTATTATCGGATGTAAGTTAAACTTGATGGGATTTGGTACGTTGTATTGTAATTAAGGTTGTGGATTGTGTTCACACTTTAACTTGTTATGATCTATGGTTGTGTAATGTCGGGTCATTGCATATATTATTTTATAAACATGTTTATATTGGGTGTGTGTGTTGTGAACCCCAAACTTCTGACCCAGGTTTGGAGGGCGTCACAAGTTTGGTATTCGAGCTACTAGTTATAAGTCACTAAAACAAGCCTAGATTGTCGGGATTGAGTAGAGGGTTAGGATTAGGAATGAGTGATAGAAAGATAGAACATTGAGAGGCTGAGTTTGATTGTATGATAGGTTTTGGCGTGATTCGTGTTGTGATTTGAGATTCTTATCTTGCGGTGTTGATTTTCTGATAGGGATGATGGAATATCCTATTATTATTGTACCATCTGATCATTCAAAACCTTCTTTTTATGGACCATCATCCCCACCCAGATCTGATCCACACCCTGTTCTTCCACCAGTGTTAGCTATATTACCTCATTTTATGACAACTGCACCTCTTCGAGCTATACCACCATCCCCTGATGTGAGACCACCTATTTCAGGATCCCCACCTGCTGATTCTGTTTTTTTGGACACTCAATTGTGAGTACATCTTTTTATTTACCACACACCCTGTTCCATACCATCAGTTTGAGGCTTGTCTTTTGGAACGACAGACCTTGTTGGCATAGATTCAGGAGCTACAGCACATTGTGAGGACCACATATATTGACAGGAGTTCGAGGGAGCTTAGGAGTGAGATTCATGTGTTCCGGAGGGTAACTGAGGCTAGTCTACATGGAGCTACTTGTGAGTATGCTGCCCCAGATGGTCTTGTAGAGTGGGCCATATGGGTTCTTGAGGAGCTTGCGAGGCTCGGAGGACCAGAGTTTCCATGGAGCTAGATGACGGTGTTGTTGCGATGATGTCATATATATATTGGTGGTGTAGTTAGTATTAGAAGATTTTTGTTTTGTATCTATAGACTAGACTTGCTGACTAGTGGGTAGGCCTGTTGTACCTATTATTTTTGCAGAAGCGTTTCACGCTTGTACTACCAACTTTGACATATATATATTAGTACCTTTTCTTTTTCAGCATTGTCATTACCGCACATGTCTTACCTTGTTTTATTTACAACACCAGTTATAAACTCTTCTGATAACATATACCCTTTCCCTTGATTGTTTAGATTATGTAAAGAAATATGCAATTTACTTAGTTGAATGATTGAAAATGTTTTCAAAAAGAAATACTTCGGTTTTATCAAAACTTTTTGTAAAAAGGATTTGATTTAAAGGCTAAATAAGTTGTTTGATTCTTTACAGAAGATGCCTACCAGTAGAAACACCCACTCTACCATCCAGGATGATGAAACCAACAACAACAACCAAGATAATAATAACCAGAATGCAAATCCAGGTCCTATAGACCCAACTATGGCCCAGATTCTTTAGATCTTGGCCCAACAAATAATTAACCTGACTCAACAACAACAGAGACAAGCCAATCTCCAGGTAACTTTTAAGACTTTTTAGGCGATGAACCCACCGGAGTTCAAGGGTTCTTTAGATCCAATTGAGGCAAGTGTATGGTTGAAAGAAATGAAGAAGTCATTTTCTTTAGTAAAGGTGAGAGAGGAACAAAAGACAGAGTTTGCAAGTTATTATTTGAAGAATGAAGCCACTTATTAGTTGAAGACTTTTAAGACATTGGAAGGTACAGATGATATTGCTTGGGATAGATTCAAGGAGTTGTTCTTAGGGAAGTATTTTCCTCAGTTTGTTTAGGACCAAATGGAATTGAAGTTTCTAGAGTTAAAGTAGGGGAAAATGCCAATAGAGGATTATGAAAGTAAGTTTAAGGAATTATCTAGGTTTGTGCCATCTTATGTAGACACAGACAAGAAGAAAGCTAAGATATTTCAATAAGGTCTTAAGCCATGGATTAGAGGGAAGGTAGCTATATTTGAGTTGGATACATATGCGGCGGTGGTGTAGAAAGCTATGATTGGAGAGATGGAGAGTCAAATGTCATAAAAAGAGAAGGAGAGTAAGAAAAAAAAGTTTGAGGGAAGTGAAGGATAGTCGCAAGCAGGGAAGTTTCCAAATTTTAATAATCAAAAGAAAGGAAAGTTTCAGCCATGAAGGAATTTTAATTTTAAGAAGCAAAATGTACGCAATGGAGGATAAGACAACCGTCCAGCCATTGAAAACCAACCAATTCAGCAAAGGCTAGCTTTACGAGAGTGTCAGGTATGTGGAAAGAAACATGGAGGAGTTTGAAATAAGTTGAATATGGTATGTTATAGATGCAACTAGAAGGTGCACTATTCAAGGGAGTTCCAGAATCAAGCAGCCAGAGAGCAAGCCAATAAGGATCAACCTATCAGGAATCAAGCAAGCAAGGTTCCAGCAATTGAGTTTACATGTTTCAAGTGTGGAAAGCCAGGGCATATATGGAAAGATTTTAAAACACCATCCCTTATAAGTAATGTACTGAGAATAATGGGATCTACTCCGATAGTGAATGAGCCTCTAAGAGCTAGAGTTTATGATATGTCTGTGAAGGATTCTATTCAGGACATTGATGTAGTGGCATGTATGCTTACTATGAATTCTCTATGTGCTAAAGTATTAGTAGATTCGGGAGCAACTCGATCGTTTATTTCTCAAGATTTTGTTGATAAGTTGAATTGCCCAATTGAACTATTAAATGAGATTATGACTGTAGAACTAGCGAATCAAGAACGTGTATCTGTTAACCAAGTGTGTACCGATTGTGAGATTGAGATTTTTGGCAATAAGTTTCGTGTAGAATTGATACCGTTTAAGTTAGGAGAATTTGACATTATTCTAGGAATGGACTAGCTATCTAAGCATGATGCTCAGATAGACTTTCATAATAAGAAGGTAATTTTCAAAACACCAGACGAGAAAGTAGTGACTTTTGGAGGTCAAAGGCAAGCAAAGAAGTTTTTATCGATAATTCAAGCTAAAAAATTACTGTAACACCCCCAAATCCGGGGTTGGGGATCCGGGTTGTCACGAGTTCCATTTCCCTTAACAACACTTATTCTAAATAAATAATCAATTACTGTGTACCGTGACCCCACAATACACACACACACACACCACAAGTTATAGTCTCAGAGATGAATACCAAAATAACACAAGTCATTTTATTCCACAATTATAAGTCATTACACCTCAAAAAGGGTTTCTGAATAAATTTACATATTTCTTGCCATTATTACAATTCATAATATACATAAGTCTGGTACATTAACAGGTGAAAACCTAGCCTATTGGTAGTTCCTACCTCAGCTATAGCGGCATCAACGCCTATAGAAAACTGCGGAAAGTTTCCTATCCGCTTGCGAAATGGGAGCTTGGTCCTGTTCATCTTGTCTATCTGTTGTTGTGTGATGAAAGAAGAAAGCAAGGGTGAGCAACAAGCCCACCAAAATAATATGTATAATAATTAACAATATATGAGCATTCTCATAGTACTCATGAAAGTCTTGGTCAAGCAGAAATGAACCAAGTTTGATATCTTAATGCGACGAAGTCATAAAATATTCAGTATATATTTACATATATACTTTCCAAAATCTTTGAAATCCTCTGACATGTATAATATACACAGAGTTCCAGTTTATAACTGTATAAAAATATCGTTGCAAGGTGATCTCATATAGTTAACCTAGTCTCAACATTTATCTGAAAATCTTTGTCATGCATAAGATAATCATTAACTAGATATAAGTTGAAAAGATGAAGTTACCAGATACTCTAATATACTTATATATTTTCTGAATACTACTCGAACTACCACCGTTCAAGCTATAATCAGTTTTAAAAGTTCATCACATATATGAGACTACAAGATAAGACTTGAATATATTCAATCTTTGTGTTAGATATATTTGAGATGTCATGTCTAATCTGTTGTGTTTAGTTTCAAAACTTAATATCAGGACTTACTGGAAATCAGAACTTACTGAAGTCAGAACTTATATCAGAACTTAAGGCTGTTAGGATTTATAACAGGAATTAAGTGCGGATACTTCAGATAAGGAAATCAACTGATTTACAGGAAAGGATCGTGACTAAAATAATAAAAGATATGCATGAAGAGTTAGAAGACTAGAAAACTTGTAGAAGATATCTGATTGATATATTTTAGGAGATAGAATTATATTCCATATCAATTAGAAGATGTCTTATAACTGTGTACTATATAAACACAGCTTAGGGTTTACACTATATGTGTTATCATTCATGAAAAAGATTATACATTGTAACCTAGCAGCTCTTAGTGATATTGTTCATCACTGAGAGAGAACAACTGTTCTATTATAACACATGTTTATTGAATATATTTGATTACTGTTACATACTTGTGTTGGAAATTGATTTGATTTTATAAACACTATATTCAACCCCCTTCTATAGTGTTGTGTGACCTAACAAGTGGTATCAAAGCTTTTCTGTTAACACACATACAGTAAGATCCAAACAATCAATCATGTCTGAAGAAACACAAACTCCAACTAAGCCCACCAAAACTCAAGATACTCAAAACACTCAAACCCGCAGTCGATATGAGACTATTAGGGTTCCCATACTGAGACCATCTGAGTATCCCATATGAAAAGTGAAGATGGCTATGTTTTTGGAAGCTACAGATCCAGAATACCTTGATAGAATTAATGAAGGACCATATAAGGCTACGAAGCTCTCTATTGCAGTTGTTAATCAACCAGCAAAGACCATACCAAAGGAGAAATGTGAATACATACCTGAAGATATCTCATCTATTGCCAAGGATGCAAGGGTAAGGCATTTGCTGCATAGTGCAATTAATAATGTCATGTCAAACATGGTAATTGGATGCAAGACTGCAAAGGAGATATGTGATGCTTTGGAAACAAGATGCCAAGGAACTGATGAAATAAAAAAGAACAGGAAGACTATACTCACTCAAGAGTATGAGCACTTTGACTCAAAAGCTGATGAGTCATTAACTGATTTATATGACAGGTTTGCCAAACTCTTGAATGATCTGTCAGTGGTGGACAAGGAATATGATCTTGAAGATTCTAATCTAAAATTCCTTTTAGCTCTTCCTGAAAATTGGGATTTGAAGTCAACTACCATAAGAGACAACTATGACCTTACTGAAACTACTCTTAATGAAATTTATAGTATGCTCAAGACTCATGAACTTGAGATGGATCAAAGGAGCAAGAGGCATGGAAGAAAGTCAAGGACAGTTTCTCTTAAAGCTGAGGAGGAATCTCCTAAAGTGGTTGTATCAAACAGGGGAAAAGGAAAGGCTCTCATTATAAAGTCTGATTCAGAATCATCAGATTCTGATGATGATGATTCAGAAACTAAAAGTTTATCTGAAGTAGATGTTGATGCAGAGATGATGCAACTGTGTGCTCTTATGGTGAAAGGTATCACAAAGATAGCCTACAGGAAATTCAGAAAGGGCAAGAAGTTTTCCAGGAAAGGTGGAAGTTCTGAAAAGAAAGGATTCAGAAAGTCTGAAGGCAAAGGAGGAAAGTCTGACAGAGGAGACAACTCAAATGTCAAATGCTACAATTGTGGTGAAAGAGGCCACATATCTCCTGACTGCAAGAAAGGAAAAAGTGATAAAGTCAAGGCACTTGTCACAAAGAAGAAAAGCTAGACAGACACTTCAGATTCTGAAGATGAGGTGAACTATGCCTTGATGGCAAATACTGATAGCAGTCCTGAAACTGCTGAATTGAAGGTATCTCAAACAAATTTTGCTTTTCATACTGATGATATTACCTGAGTTGAGATTATATCTTAAAACCATGTTCATTAGTTTAGAGAGCAGACTTTAACAAATGAAAGATTAACATCTGAAAGTCTTGCTCTTAGAAACAGAAATGACTATTTAGAAAAAAGTTAGTTATGTTCCATCAAACTTAGAAAGAAAGAAATGATGCTTTGTATGTTATAGATGAAGTGCTAAAACTGAATAAATCTCTTAAATCTGAATAAGAAAAGGAAAGAGAAATCATCAAAACTTGGACTAACTCTGGCAGAACAACTCAGAATATACCAAGTAGTGGAAACTGGAAGGAGGGCTTAAGTTATGAAGATGATAAAGTAGAAAAGGAAAATGTGTCATCTAAACCAAACTTTACCAAGAAAGCTGAAAAGCCTAAAGTTAATCCTGTTATGTTTGTAGCAAAAACTGTAATGTCTGATTCTCAAAAGATGAAAGATTCTAGAACAGATGTCAAAGAAAAGTCAACTTATGACAAATTAAAATAGGACAAACCAGCTTTAGTAAACATAGGTTTAATGACTAAGAAGCAGCTTAAGCATAAGCTGAAAGAGATTAGAAATATGAACGAGGTCAAAGAAGCTAGGAAAAATAGGAATGGAAAGGAAGGTGAGAATAAAAGAAATAATTATATGCCTGTTCCTAATGCTCCTAAAAAGAAATGTTATAACTGTGGAAACTCTAACCATCTTGCTTCTTTTTGCAGGAAAAATAAAGATATAAACTTTTTACCTCCTAGATCAGGAGTTAAGAGTCAGTCTGTTAGGTTTAAACCACAAAATCCTTGTTTTCATTGTGGTAGTTTATGGTATTCCATTTATACATGTAAGGAATATCATAGTTTGTACTATGATTATTATCAAATAAAACCTTCTTTAAAGAAAGTTAGTGTAATTTCTTCTAGTGTAAAGTCTGATGCAAAGTCTGATATAAAATCTGATAAACAACATGTTAGCATAAACTCTGAAACTAAATCCGCTGCAAATGCTAACAAACATAAAAAGGCCAAAGGATCCAAGCAAGTCTGGGTCCTTAAAACTAACCAATAGTGGTCTTTGTGATTAATAGGAAAAACATCCTAGTTCTGGATAGTGGATGTTCAGTACATATGACTGGAAATAAATCCCTGTTATCGGAATTTGTGGAGAAAGCTGGCCCAGGAGTTTCTTATGGAGATGGCAACATGGGAAAGACTCTGGGATATGGCAATATCAATCTTGGGAATATCATCATTGAAATAGTAGCTCTTGTCTCAGGACTTAAACACAATCTGCTAAGTGTGAGTCAAATCTGTGATAGAGGTTATCATGTGGATTTCTTTGAAGAACACTGTGAAGTTGTAAGTAATTCTACAGGCAAAGTGGTTCTGAAAGGTTACATACATGGTAACATATATGAAGCCAGACTTTCAACAAACTCTGATGGTTCTGCAATCTGTCTGTTAAGTAGAGTATCAATTGAAGAAAGCTGGAATTGGCACAAGAGACTCTCTCATTTAAATTTCAACTACATAAATGAGCTAGTAAAGAAAGATCTTGTGAGAGGACTTCCAAAATCAGTATTTTCTCCTGATGGCCTTTGTAATTCATGTCAAAAGGCAAAACAAAGAAAATCTTCTTTCAAGAGCAAAACTGAATCCTCAATTCTTGAGCCTTATCACTTACTGCATATTGATTTATTTGGTCCAGTCAATGTCATGTCTATTGCAAAGAAGAAATATGCTATGGTTATAGTGGATGAGTTCACAAGATACACTTGGGTGTATTTCTTGCACAAGAAGAATGAAACTACATATATTCTAACTGATCATGTCAGACAACTAGATAAATTGGTCAAAGACTATATTAAAATAATAAGAAGTGATAATGATACTGAGTTCAAGAATTCAATCATAGAAGAGTTCTGTAAAGAACATGGAATAAAGCAGGAATTTTCTGCACCTGGAACTCCACAACAAAATAGAGTTGTAGAAAGAAAGAACAGGACTCTCATTGAAGCTGCACGAATTATGCTTGATGCAGCAAAGCTACCAACCTACTTTTGGGCTGAAGCTGTGCATACTGCTTGTTTTACACAGAATGCTACACTCATAAATAAGCATGTAAAAACAACATATGAGATGGTGAAGAAAAAGAAGTCAAATCTGAAATACTTTCATGTATTTGGATGCAAGTGTTTTGTTTTTAAGACTCGTCCTGAACAGCTATCAAAATTTGATCTAAAAGCTGATGAAGGAATTTTTGTTGGATATCCACTTTCCACAAAAGCCTTCAGAGTATACAACTTAAGAATAAGGGTTGTCATGGAATCTATCAATGTATCTTTAGATGATAAAAAGATTACTGGACTTGAAGATTTCAATGATCATGATCAACTGAGATTTGAAAATGAAGATTTAAATTCCGATTTTGTAAATTCTGATGACCTAAGTCCTGATCCTGTAAGTTCTGACAGGTCAAATTCTGATGTCATTGAAAATGTGGTAACTACTTCAAGTGAAAATGCACCTATTCAGGGGGAGCAAGATAATGATCCTACCACAACTCAAGACTCTCAAGAAGCATCAGAACCTATCACTGGTTCTTCAAGTTCTGATGAGCCAAATTCTGATAATTCTGAAAACTCTGATTCTTAAATTCCTGAAGGATCGAACTTAAATTCTGAAATATCAGAGAGCATAACTTCAGGGGGAGCATTAGAAAAAGCTGATGGAGATAGCATGGATCATGGAGGAGGATCCAGTTCTAGAGAACAACTTCTATTTGCAAGAAAGTGGACTAAATCACACACACCTGAATTAATAATTGGAGATCCTGAAGCAGGTGTCAGAACTAGAACATCAACATCAAATGAATGTCTCTATCATTCTTTTTTATCTCAGAATGAACCAAAGAAAGTGGATGAAGCTCTTCAAGATGCTGATTGGGTGCAAACAATGCAGGAAAAGTTAAATGAACTTGAAAGAAATAAAGTCTGGACCCTAGTGCTAAGACCAAAGAACAGATCAATTGTTGGCACAAAATGGTTGTTCAGAAACAAAACTGACAGTGATGGCATAATTTCAAGGAACAAAGCAAGGATGGTTGCTAAAGGTTACTCTCAACAAGAGGGTATTGATTATGATGAAACATTTGCTCCAGTTGCTAGATTGGAAGCTATAAGAATCTTTTTGGCTTATGCTGCTCACAAAAAGTTTAAAGTCTTTCAAATGGATGTAAAAAGTGCTTTTCTCAATGGAGAATTTGAAGAAGAGGTATATGTTGAACAACCTCCATGCTTTGTAGATCGAAAATTTCCAAATCATGTCTACATGCTTGACAAAGCACTTTATGGCCTTAAGCAAGCTCCAAGAGCATGGTATGAGACTCTAGCTCAATTCCTTCTGGAAAGTGGATTTACCAGAGGCACAACTGATAAAACTTTGTTCTACCTCAACCATGGAAAGGACTTACTTTTGGTACAGATATATGTTGATGATATCATTTTTGGTTCTATAAATGCCAAACTCTGTGAAAGGTTTGCAAAGCTAATGCAGTCAAGATATCAAATGAGTATGATGGGAAAACTTAGCTATTTTCTGGGACTTCAAGTCAATAAAAATGAAGAAGGTACTTTCATAAATCAATCCAAGTACACCATAAATTTACTCAAGAAATTTGGAACACAAGACTGTTCAACTGCATCCACTCCCATGGCAACTACAACCAAGTTAGATAAAGATATTGGAGCATCATTAGATATTACTAACTACAGAGGTATGATTGGCTCTTTACTCTATTTAACTGCAACTAGACCTGATATCATGTATGCTACCTGTCTTTGTGCAAGATTTCAGGCTGATCCAAGAGAACCTCATCTAATAGTTGTGAAAAGAATTTTCAAGTACCTCAAGGGTACAGCTGATCTAGGATTGTGGTATCCTAGGGAATCATATTTTAAGCTAATAGGTTACTCAGATACAGATTTTGTAGGATGTAAAATAGACAGGAATAGCACTAGTGGAAGCTGCCAATTTCTTGGAGGCAGATTGGTTTCTTGGTTTAGCAAGAAACAGAAATCAATTTCCACATCAACTGCAGAAGCAGAATATATTGCTGCAGGAAGCTGTTGTGCACAGATTCTTTGGATGAAGAATCAGCTACTGGACTATGGGTTAGAATATTCTAAAATACCTATTTACTGTGATAATCAAAATGTTATTGCTATGACAGGTAATTCAGTTCAACTCTCAATGACAAAGCACATCAGCATTAGGTACCATTTCATAAGGGAACATGTGATAGAAGGTACAGTGTAATTGCATTTTGTTCCAACAGATCAACAACTAGCAGATATCTTCACAAAACCATTATGTGAAGCTACTTTTACAAGACTGGTAAATGAACTTGGAATGGTTTCAGGTTCTTTCTCAAAACCTGCTTAGTTTTTGTTCTCATGCATCAGACTTTATGATCAGTTTTTACAGATTGTCTTATCTCCATGTAATATGTGCTTAAACTGTAATATATTAAATACTGATTGTTATCTGATGTGATTCTATATACTCTGATAGTGTTTTGAATGTTCTGTGACTATTTACTCCAATGAGGATTAATTGTTAGATGCTAACTTAGTAGTCTTTAACAAACTGTTATCCTATGTTTGAATTAGTTGTTTATGTGGAAATTCATTAACACAAGCAAATTTTGATTTTGAGCTTAGTCAAATTTACTTTGTGTATCTTATTACTAAGTCACAAACTAGATTCTTGCTTCTTATCTGTCAAATTCTAATGTCAGTAAATCTTAAGGATGAACTACATGCTTGATAAGCCTCACTTATCTGAAGAAAAGAAAAGAAAAGAAAATTGAAGTCAGGTATTCCTTTGAGATCTAGAGTAAATATGTGAAAGGGAAGACCCAAGTGCATTGCTGGTATTAAGTTATATGCATTAGAAAAGCAAATAAATTTTTCTTGGTGACTTTTCACTTTCTCTAATTACTGGAGAAATACTTTGATAATAGCATAAATTCGGATAGCAGTTGTGGCTCATTTACACTGAGAAGCCACTGTAAAAAGAATGTCAAAAGATGCATAAAATGAGCACAAACAGTTAAGGTGGACTCTTGCATAAATTTATTATATAGTAGACTTCAAAATTAAAAACAGATATTAAGCACTTTTTTTAGTTATGCCTTATTTCTAAGATATACAGAAGTCTATCAGACTTTAATCTTCATATGATCATTTGCAAATGCATAGAATCTCACTCCATATGAATGATGAAAATTACTGTGGTGATTAAGTTGTTTCAGGAAAACAGTTAAGTATTATTTGCATAAATTATGAGGACAAGTTCTGATGAAAGTTCTGATGATTAAACTCTGAAGAAACCAGTCAGTATTTGTATGAAGAATCACAGCAACAGACATTCACTTTTTGAGTGTAGAAGCTATGATCTGATGATGGTTAAATTCTGATAATAGTCAAGTTCTGATACAAATCTTGATGGAAACTCTAATGCTTACGTGGCATTATTTATTTACTTGACTTATTTGTGGTATTTACTGTAATGGTCATATTTATCATAAAATAATTAAGTGAGAGAAAAACAGTGATAATCATTTGGTTTATGGGTTGCGTGTTTATTTTGAAAAACAACATGTGAGCAATAATTACTGCACATTTCTCGTGCCCACTAACCACTGTTTTGACTATTTATTGCATGTCGGTTCTGCTTCAGAATATAACCATTGTAAATAGTGGGTGTATAAATAAGAGAGTTAAAAGATTTTACAATCTTTTACCTACTTTTCTTATTCTCTAATCTCTCTTATTCTTTCTCATTCTCTAACATTCTATGAATCTATTTTCTTACAGGAATTTTAACTAACACCTTGTATACACACCATTTTCTCACTTATTTCTTTACAGTAATGGCACCAAAGGACATCATTTTTAATGGAGCCAAGTTTCTTCCTAATAACTATATGGCTATTCTTTCTAAGGACGAGGCTCCTTCAGAACTTCATTTCGTCTAAGACTTTCTTGCTCGAAGTGAAATAGGCTATGCACTGACCCAACCCCAGGCTCTTTCAGGAACACATATACTGGTATTTTGGAGGTCAGGTGTTTATGATGATGGTGGACAAGCTGGGTCCCCAAGTATTATCTTTACAACAGGGGAGGATGAACATATGGGGATTGTGTCTACTGTTCTCCAAGCTCTATATCTTCCAAAAGATTGTATTTTCAATTCAATAGTTGAGGAGCCATCTCTTCAACAAATGATGGCAAATCTAGGCTATGAAAAGCCTTTGGCAAAGTTGGGACAATTGAAGAGACCCCACATCAGGAGGGAGTGGAGTTTCTTCTTTGAATGCATCACAAGAGCTTTTGCCAACAAATGCTCCAATTTTGATGCAGTTCCAATCCTTAGTCAACAAATTGGGTATGCTCTAATTCATCAAACTCATTTTGATTATGCCAGTGCTGTGATAGGTTTCATAGGTGATAGGATGACAGAAGATAGAAACACAGTTTATTTTGCTAGATTCTGTCAGCTTATATACAGTTTCTGTTGTTCTGATGCACCTCAGAATTTTAGTGAGTCAATTCCACCATTTAAACTTGCCAAAAGGGCTTTCACTGACTAATTATCTACTGATAATAAGAAGACTGTACTAAGACCCCTCCAAATTCCTCAATCAGTCAAACAAGTCTTAGTAAACTCTAATCCAAACACCTATACTGCAATATATCCTGATGTAGCACCAGTTCAACCTCCATCAACACCTATATAGCCTACCACTTCAAAACCACAACCTACCATCAGAACATATTTCAAACCAGCACAATCCTCTCACCAACAACCATCTGCTACAACATCAAGACCCAAAGCTTTAAAAGAAAAATTTGTTCCTAAATCTCCACCAAGGAGAAGAAGGATGATACTAAGGGATGAATCTGACGAGGAAGAGGAACAAGTCCAGGTTCATGCATAAGAACCTGTGACAGTTGAAGCTGAAAATGTGATTTTTCAGAAGGAAATAGAAGCTGAAGGGTCTGAAATTCAGAAAAGGAAAAGATCTGCAAACTCTGATGGAGATCATGTTTTTCCACCATCCAGGAGATCAAAGAAAATGAGAGCAGGAAGGCATTTGGCACAACCTCACTTTGAAAATACTCAAGAAGCCGAGGAAGGGGATCAGGAATCTTTGATCTCAACTGAACCAATTATCATTGAAGCCCTTCCTCAAGCTAAAGACACTGTTCTAGATACAGTGATCACACCTCCTGTCTCTCCTATTAAAGAAACAACAGTTGAAGATTCAGGATTAAGTCCTGAAATTAACATACACAGGCTGAACATTCCAACTGTTCTCTATCTGGAAGCTCCAACTGCAGCTCAGCCATCTACTGTTACTTTTCCAATCTTACAAGCTGAGTTACCATCTACACCAATTCTGGATCTGGAACCTGAAGATCAGAATTTAGATGAAGCTGCTACAGAATCTCCTTCAGTTACACATACTCTTGTGTTATCAGAAGATGAGGAGATGTTAGCAAGTTCTGGAGACAGTTCTCCAGTTCATGCTCCCATTCTTGGAAAGGAGGAATTGCTTAAATTTAATTAAAAAGATGCTCATGTTCCTTGGGAAGAAACTCACAGAGGAGTTCAGTGGACCAAGAAGTGGAATGAATCTGATTTCATTCCAAGCTCTAAATTTCTGACAGAGCATATTGCAAAACCTGATGAGTTGTTGACAAACTCTGATTTCAAGCACCAACGCAAAGTCACAGCTCTAAGTACTAAAAACCTTCAAGGTCAACACTCCATTACTCATGAAAAAGTTGACAAACTTCTGGAAATAACTGATAAGCTAGATATGAAGATCAAGCTAGAAAAAAAGAGGTTTATCAGACCTATTCATGATAAAGTTGAAGCTATTGAGAAGGTTCAAGAAAAGCAACAGGCCCAACTTACTGATGTCCTAGAGAATCAAACCGCTCAACAAGCTCAATTGAATGAAATTCTATCTTCAGTAGAACTTCTCTTCTCTATTCTACCACCAGATGATTCCAAAAAGGGGGAGAAGGTTAAGTCCAAATGCTCAACTAGTCAAATACTGAAGAAGAAGGATGATAAAGGTGATGACCAGGGAACCTCTGATAAGAGTAGAGGTCAGAGTCAAGGTCAAGGAAAAGGAAAAGGTCAAGGAAAATCTTCACAAAAAGTAATTTTTGATGTTAGCAAATCTTCTACACAGAAGAGGTCAAGTTCTGATGTTGTGCATGCTAAAAGTGTGATGACAAGTTCTGATATCTTGATTCAGTCAGGATCTAAAGACTCTCAGAAGTTTTTACAAACTCTGAAGCTAAAGAGAAAGCAGACTACTGTCTACTACAAAGATCCTACAATTCAGACACTTAATGAAGAAATTGCTAGAAGACTATTTCTCAAGCATAATCCTGGAATAGATTTAGAGACTTTAACGGAGGAAGAAGCTAGATTTGCAGCTGAGAAGACAAATCTAAAGTCTAAAGTTTCTGATGCAAGGAAACCTCCAAGGCCTAAGGTAAAAGGCATTGTGATCAAGGAAAGGTCAAATTCTGAGGCTTTAAAGCCCAATACAAGATCACAAGTTGAAACTGATACCAAGGATAAAGGGAAAGGAAAAATTGATGAACCAACAAAGACACGGGAGATGAAGATTCCTCAAATCCTGAAGAAACCTGTATATAAACTGGTTCAAGTATATGATGATGCAGCTGCAGTAGATGAAACTGTTCAAACTCTAAAAAGAAGGAAGATAACTGAAGAATCTAAGACAACCTCTGACACAACTCAAGTTGTTCAGAATGAAGAACAAGAAGCTATAGAAGAAACAACAAATTCTGATCAAGTCATCAAGACATCAATCTCTGACAGTGCTCAAGTTGATTTGAACAAATTGACAGTTACTGATAAGAGAAAACTCTTATGGAAGAATGTTAATCCATCAGATCCTAAGAAAAGCCAGTTGCTATCTGATTTCATGACTGTTGGATTGAATGCCAGAGAAGCAAGAGACAGAGCTGGATTAGGAGTCTGAGATTACCAGGAGATGGTCAAATTTCATAATGAAGACCATAAGGGATAAAGCAAGAATTTCTGGATCAAGGATTACAGAATTCATTCCAAACATAGTTAAAGATTATGGAATTGAAATTCCAATGAAGAAATTTTTTGCTAAACTTGAAGTGATTCTGAAAGAGAAATGTCTGTGTTATAATGAATACTCTTCTCATCCAAGGATGATCAGACTTGGTGATGGTTTAGAAAGAAATCATATCTCAACACTTAGGACTGTAATCTACCAGATTGGAAGTCAAGATGAAGAACTGAAGCAATTCAAAGCTACACTAGCTCAAGTCCTGAGGAATGCAGAAGAAAAGATGATATCAAACTTTGTCAAGAATCACTTTGGATTCAAATTGACTCAAAAAATTTGGTAAAATCTACAAGGACTGTAAGTTGTAGCTAGTTATCTAAATAAACTCTTATTGCATTTGTACTTAAATGTTTTTGACATCATCAAATCTATTAACTTGTATATTTTGCATAATTTATAAGTTGGGGAGATTGTTAGATATATTTGAGATGTCATGTCTAATCTGTTGTGTTTAGTTTCAGAATTTAATATCAGGACTTACTGGAAATCAGAACTTACTGAAGTCAGAACTTATATCAGAACTTAAGGCTGTCAGGATTTATATCAGGACTTAAGTGCGGATACTTCAGATAAGGAAAACAGCTGATTTACAGGAAAGGATCGTGACTAAAATAATAGAAGATATGCATGAAGAGTTAGAAGACTAGAAGATTTGTAGACGATATCTGATTGATATATTTTACGAGATAGAATTATATTCCATATCAATTAGAAGATGTCTTGTAACTGTGTACTATATAAACACAGCTTAGGGTTTACATTATATGTGTTATCATTCACGAGAAAGATTATACATTGTAACCTAGCAGCTCTTAGTGATATTGTTCATCACTGAGAGAGAACAATTGTTTTATTGTAACAGAGTTTATTGAATATATTTGATTACTGTCACATACTTGTGTTTGAAATCGATTTGATTGTATAAACACTATATTCAACCCCCTTTTATAATGTTGTGTGACCTAACATTTTGAAATATCATTTTAAAGAATGAAGTTACGAGATACTTCATTAGTCTCGATATATATACACACCTATATATATACATTTCATACACTCATCTGCTATGGAAGTATAAGTAGAGTTGTCATTCCCAGGAATTTTGGAAAGAAGAAACTTTGGCATAAACCTGATATCTTGCTGATCAGGCAAAGATACCAATTAAGTCACCTTTTCTACTAGTAGATGGATGAATCCCCCACTGGTCATCACCCTGGCCGCATTAGGACCTTATGCTGGACTGCCATTCAGACACTTACGCATTGATGGACTCCCAGTGAGCCACTTACACTTTCATGGACCCCACTGAGCCCATGTTGCTTATGCCGATGCATTTCGATTGGGCTTACTTCCCGAATGTTGGGCAAGTAATCAAACTCTTTTATCAAGTTAGCAACTTCGTTGCTCCAAAAATACACCACGGAGCTGGATCCCTTAGGTTTTGAGCAAGTATTTAAATCCCCTTCGAAAGGAAGATCTTAAATCTGAAAATGAGTTTTGGGATCCGCTCTAACTTTTAAAATCATTTTAAAGACTCGAAAACATTTTAAAAAATGTTTAGAGTAATGATGATTTAATAAAATAATTCATTCCCGATATGTTAGAATAATCTTAATATTATTATTTAAATAATATTCCCATAATGATAATCTTTATAAAAATAATTGAAGTAGAAGTTTTAAAACTCATACTTGAAATGAATAATAAATAACAAAAGATATACTTATACGAAAGTACGATCCTTATTTGAATAATCGAAAATAAGTTTGATTATTATTCAAAACCATCGAATATAGCTTATTCGATTAATAGTTATAGAAAACTATATATATATAAATATACATATATTATACTCGGGAACATCGACTCCCGGGTTAGAAAAATGTTCACCTTTGGGTCCCCTGTACTAAGGGTATACGCAACTACTGCTTATCTCTAGTATAGGTATTGTGACGCCCCCAAATCCGGGGTCAGAGGATTTGGTCATCACTATGAAACCTCAATCCAAATTAACCTGATTAATCAATAAACAAATACCAGTGGAAGGTATCTAGCATAATGACCCCAAACTATTCCAAGATCTTTTAAGGTTACAGTTCTAGAAACAAGAATTCCAAATTCCATAAATAAATTTTCACTTCCTTTTAAAACTCTTCTCAACAAATTCCAATTCAATACTAACCCGCTAGTATAACTTCGAAAAGAAGTATACTAGGCCTAATTATAAAATAACACAATTATAATATAATATAACATAAACAACTTTACACAATAGAACTTACACTAGTTCGCAAACCCTGGACCAACCACCTTCCAAGAGCTTCTTCTTTGCTTCCTTGAATTACGCGGCTAAATAGTGCAAGCTAATCCTAACTGGAGGTTATATTTGAAAACAGGCAAGTATGAGCGAAAGGAATGCTCAGCAAGTTCATTATAGCATATATAGGGTCGTTTTGATATTAAACCGACATCTGCATCAGAGCAGAATATTTTAAAATCATAATTGTTGAAATAGAAAATTTATTAAAAATTGGATAATTGTTTCTCACTGTATTCAAAACTCTTTTTGATATTTTTTAGCGAAATGCTTCAGCAATACTTTGAATCTTGATGAAAGCAAAGCTCGTAAAATAATGTTTATGGAAATATCATAAACAATAATAACAAGAAACAATGATTATAGAATAAATCAAAAACTTTATTCAAAACCGAACTCTTGAAATGAATACTCATTTTATCGTCATATCAAATTAGATATCAATACGAACTTTGATGCTCACAACATCCCATACTGAAGTCAACATCAATCATCTATACTAATACCACATTTGATATTTAACAACAAAGTATGTATCAGCATAAATCAAAAACTGAATTAAAACTGCATTTCACCTTTAATTCAAAATAGAAACAGTTGATAAATCAGTTATTCTATGAATATCAAAAATGATATGATAATTTAGATTGGGATCATTTTCCGACGGACGTACTATCGCATGCTAATCAGCCTGTGTGATAGCATAAGGTCATGATTCGTAGAAACATGTCCCCAAAACACGAGTACTAAAACAAAAAGGCAATATACCTGCCTGTGGCAAAATTTATGTCATAATATTCCATATGACACTTAGAAATAGCCCTCCGCTGGACCGTCCGTCCCGGTCACTTACGGAATTATGATCCAATCTTAAAATGTTTTATTGAGAGGGGTCATAATAATCGACACCCGAAATAATTTAATTCCCCCATTTACTTGGGTAGGAATATTCGCAACTAAATCATCTTTCTCAAAATCCAAAACATTTGTAAATCCAGTAATTTGATAAGTAAAATTACTTAGCTATTATGAACATAGAATAGCAGAAGAGTACTTGCATAAACAGAATCATTTAATTCAGCGATATGTAAACCATTTATCTATTCCAAACTAAGAATAGGGAAACCAATAGTTGAATAAGAAGATTTAAAATAAATATCACCTGAACAATAAGTGATGATAGGGATACTTGCCTTTGGGATTTTAGAAGTTAGTCACACTCGCAAAGACGCATCTATTCTGACCTCTGTCTTAAAACATCACCGTCTTTATTCTTCTAATCCTTTGGCCTGCTGCTCATGCAGTGCTGCAACCCAATATTCCATACTATTCAACTATAGTCTTCATCCATACCATATGGTCTTGATTGTCTTGAAAGACTTGTATCTATAATTAAAAGATCATACTTTAATCATCTAATCAATAATAACTCGACGAATTGCGCGTCAAAACCCTAATGTCTACCCATACGATAGCCCGCACATAAAGAAGACAGTCAAACACCAGACTCTTGACCCACGTATGCATGTAATTCACATAGCACGTAAGCACATAACTCACGTATCATATAATTCATATCACATATGACTCGGTTTGTCAAAAGATTCGACTCGATACGTTTAAAATTAAAATCGGGTCAATAACAGTATATGTCGATCAAAAATCGACTCAGAAAGATTCGTAAAACAAGCGACCTTTCGAAATAAAATAATTTGGGTCTCGAAAGTATTTTTAATGAAAGCGGAATATTTAGGAATTATTTGAATTAATTATAAATAATTTACATTTATTTAACTATTAATAAATGAAATTAATTGATTAAACGATTTTAATCAATTAATTAAATTCATAAATAATTAACTAAAATGAATTATAAATAATTAAATCAAATTAGATCTTTGAAAATAATAAAAGAAAATAATTTTTGGAATTTAAAAAAATTAAGAAAATAATTCTTTCAGGATTTAAAATAATAAGTAAATGATTTTTAAAAATTAAAATAAATGATTTTTAAGAACAGAAAATGAATTTTGATTTATTTTTAAAACTGAAAATCTTGAAACATAATTTTAATTAGGGGATTGGGTTTAGGTGGATCGAACCCGGGTTGGAATTAAACCAACCGGCTCGGGTCAATAGCTGAAACGGGTCGGTGAAGAACTCACCAGAAACTGGGAAACAAACCCAGAATCCGGCGATCCTTCCCGAATCCGGCAGCCCTGATCGGAGTCTAAAACCTCTCTAAAACTTTCGTTTTTCATAGCCAAAACGTTCCTTACCATTTCCAGAACTCATAATCAAGCTTAACACATTCAAAACCCTGCCCAAGCTCCGATTCCGATCAATTTCCGGCCGCTAAACTCGAGCTATCCGGTCAACTACCCGAATTGTTCAAAACTCAACCAAAAATTACAATATAGGTAACAAAATAAAGCTATGGATACGTATAATCTATTAGCAATGACTACAAACACTGAATATGATTCAATCATTCAAAAACGGGACCAAAATTTACAAACCTATATACTAAATCGATCCTTGCAACCTCAGGAACATTAATCAATTAGAAAAACAACAAACATGTATTCAAAAATCAAAAACAAATTTTAAGCACAAGAACACTAAATTCGATTTTTACCAATACTTATTCTCAGATGTTGAAACTGGTATCAATAGATCGGCCCTGAAACGAGCTTCAAATCGGTTACTAGAACATCACAAATGGAGGTCTATAGCTCCTGGAATCATCAATCAAAGATGAAGAACAAAATTTCACCCCCACTTTTGTTCTTGAATTTATGTTTTTAATCAAAAATAAAATAAAAGAAAAGAAAATAGGCTATTTATATTACCTGTAAAATTAATACCCTAAAATCAATTTAGGGTGTTTTTATTCCCATAATTAAAATAATTAAGCCCCACGATTATAATTACGGGGAATTATTTTAAAACAGTAAAATATAAAAATTCGTATCAAAATTCCCCAAAATTTGCGAATAATTCAAAAATGCAAAAATACCAGGTATTTGGAATGTGAATGATTTTATACAAATAAAAACACGAATTTTATGGGCTTTGATGTCCCATTGGGGTCCCGGTCCGTTTATTTTTGAAAAACAGAAACGATTCCTAAATTAACAGAAAACCCCGAAAATATATAAAACACATTCTAATGCACATAAAATGAAATAAAACGAGTAATGCAAATAAACACGCGTCCAAATTACAGATTGATTCATATAAATGAATTTTAAAACACGTAACGAATCCTATTGGAACATATCGGATCCAAAAATAGGTTACTTAGCCGCTAAGTAACTATAAAACGATACAATTTAATATCTGATTTGGATAATTATCAAAACTGGGCTTCTTATAAAAAACTTTATTATAATAATATCCCATCTCTCAATAATACGGGTTTTGTTGATCTATTAAAACGTTTATCGTATCGAAAATTTTATGCAAGGACGTGTACGGGTCAAACCGTAATCCGGATCGAAAAAGTTAAAACACGGAAAATGTACAGATTATCCAGATTAGGTTAGGAAGGAGTTTTTCGTTAAAACGTAAAAATAGTTGCAGTTGGACGATTCTCGGCTTTATGAAATAGTTTTATAATTACTCAGAAAATAATTTATAAATTCATAAATCATTGTAACATCATATAACAGTCCAAAAATTACTAGAAAAATATCACAATTATCTATATTTTAATATAAACATAGAAAAATTATAATATTCAAAGAATATCATATATAAACATCCAAAACATCAACTCCAATTACCAGATAATTCCCTAAAATTCACATAAAATCACATAAACAATTCCAAATAATAATAATAATAGTATTAGAAAATATGGGATATTACAATCTACCCCCTTATAAGGATTCCGTCCTCGGAATCAGTAGAAGAAAGCACTAAGGGTCTTGTTACCAACTTCCCAATCTTGTATAAGCAATTTTTCTTGAATCTCAAATAATGCTTGGAGTCCTTGTATAACATAATGATCGCGGGAGCTTCCCTCCTTACCATTGTTCCTTCCACATATCATTTGACCACTTTCTCAATAGAACCGCTTTTACTGATTGCGAGAAAGAATAGAGGGAAAGATAGAAAGAAAGAAAAAGAAAGAGAGAGACAAATAGAGAGAGAAATAAAGAAACAGATTGACTTTGGTATATTCCACTAATATTATAACCGCATCGCAGTCCACTGTTGCTCTTGGTAATCCAATCACATAACTCAGCTTTGACTTGACCAGGATAACTCAGCTTAACTTGATTGGCATACCTTCGAATATTTGAGATGATAAAATCATGAAATTTCAAAAAGAAAAGAATTTGATATCATAACGGGACCAAAATCTGAATTTGAGAAAAAGTATTGTTGAAGTAAGAGAATAATTGAGAGATCAATATGATCAAATGAACTTGGTATTGCGTTCCCAAATTAAGACACTACTAAAGGTTGTTAACCTTCATATATTCACAATACACATACGTGATGGCGTCCCATCCAACTCCTATCATACAAACATGGATACCTTGTGTCCCCTGTAGTTAGGGCTGTTCATCTCAGTCAGAATAATAGAATATCCAAGGAATTTTAAAATCGAATGAATAAAACTGAAAGGATTTCAAAGCTGATATTTCTGAAGGAAATGAAATCCAGAGAAATTTTTTTGGCACAAAGTGAATAAACGGGTGTTAGGAATTATGTCTTCTAACTGATACCCCTTTTTGAGAGATGTCAAAAGAAGTTATAGAAAGAGAAGGTATTGCCAATATCTTAATACTTATCTTCTATTTGAACTCTTCTGTTGACTCGCCATCTGATTCTAGAGACTTCTTCATGTTCCACGGATATCGATAATCTTCATCATCGTCAAATCATAGTAGACTCGAAAGATTCCACCATAGAAGTTACAGCTTCCCTGAGTTCTATCCAACTCAGCATAATCATCTCAAACGAATCTGCCTTATCTTAACTTAATCGTTGGTACTATATCCGATAGTCCAACATGAACTCGATATGAGCTCAAACGTTCTCACATAGCTATACACACTCCTAAACACTCTCGTTTCTAGTTTACTATAACCTCAACTCTGATACCAACCTGTAAAGCCCCCAAATCCGGGGTCAGAGGATTTTGTCGTCACTATGAAACCTTAATCCAAATTAATCTGATTAATCAATAAACAAATGCCAGCGGAAGGTATTTAGCATAATGACCCCAAACTATTCCAAGATCTTTTAAGGTTACAGTTCTAGAAACAAGATTTCCAAATTCCATAAATAAATTTTCACTTCCTTTTAAAACTCTTCTCAATAAATTCCAATTCAATACTAACCCGCTAGTATAACTTCGAAAAGAAGTATACTAGGCCTAATTATAAAATAACACAATTATAATTTATTATAATATAAATAACTTTACACAATAGAACTTACACTAGTTCGCAAACCCTAGACCAACCACCTTCCATGAGCTTCTTCCTTGCTTCTTCGAATTACGCGGCTAAACAGTGCAAGCTAATCCTCACTGGAGGTTAAATTTGAAAACAGGCAAGTATGAGTGAAAGAAATGCTCAGCAAGTTCATTATAGCATATATAGGCTCGTTTTGATATAAAACCGATATCTGCAGCAGAGCAGAATATTTTAAAATCATAATTGCTGAAACAGAAAATTTATTAAAAATCGGATAATTGTTTCTCACTGTATTCAAAACTCTTTTTGATATTTTCTAGCGAAATGCTTCAGCAATACTTTGAATCTTGACGAGAGCAAAGCTCGTAAAACAATGTTTACGGAAATATCGTAAACAACAATAACAATAAACAATGATTATAGATTGAATCAAAAACTTTATTCAAAACCGAACTCTTGAAATGAAATACTCATTTTGTCGTCATATCAAATTAGACATCAATATGAACTTTGATGCTCACAACATCCCATACTGAAGTCAACATCAATCATCTATACTAATACAACCTTTGATATTTAACAAAAAGGTAAGTATTAGCATAAATCAAAAACTAAATCAAATCTGCATTTCACCTTTAATCCAAAACCGAAACATTTGATTAATCATTTATTCTATCAATATCAAAAATGATATGATAATTTAGATTGGGATCATTCTCCGACGGACGTACTATCACATGTTGATCAGCCCATGTGATAGCATAAGGTCATGATTCATAGAAACATGTCCCCAAAACACGAGTACTCAAACAAAAAGGCAATATACCTTCCTGTGGCAAAAATTGTGTCATAATATTCCATAGGACACTTAGAAATAACCCTCCGCTGGACCGTCCGTCCCGGTCACTTACGCAATTATGATCCAATCTTAAAACGTTTTATTGAGAGGGGTCATAATAATCGACACCTGAAATAATTTTATTCCCCCATTTACCTGGGTAGGAATATTCGCAACCAAATCATCTTTCTCAAAATCCAAAACATTTGTAAATCCAGTAATTTGATAAGTAAAATTACTTAGCTATTCTGAACATGGAATAACAGAAGTGTACTTGCATAAACAGAATCATTTAATTCAGCGATATGTAAAACATTTATCTATTCCAAACTAAGAATAGGGAAAACAATACTTGCATAAGAAGATTTAAAATAAATATCACTTGAACAATAAGTGATGATAGGGACACTTGCCTTTGGGATTTTAGCAGTTAGTCACACTCGCAAAGACACATCTATTCTGACACTCTGTCTCAAAACATTACCATCTTTATTTTTCTAATCCTTTGGCCTGCTGCTCATGCAGTGTTGCAACCCAATATTCCATACTATTCAACTATAGTCTTCATCCATACCATCTGGTCTTGATTTTTTTGAAAAACTTGTATCTATAATTAAAAGATCACAGTTTAAGCGTCTAATCGATAATAACTTGACGAACTGCGCGTCAAAACCCTAATGTCTACCTATACGATAGCCCGTACATAAAGAAGACAGTCAAACACGAGACTCTTGACCCACATACGCATGTAATTCATATAGCATGTAAACACATAAGTCACGTATCATATAATTCATATCACATATGACTTGGTTCATCAAAAGGTCCGACTCGGTACGTTTAAATCTGAAATCGGGTCTAATAGTATTTGTCGATCAAAAATCGACTCATAAAGATTCATAAAACAAGCGACCTTTCGAAACAAAATAATTTGGGTCTCGAAAGTATTTTTAATGAAATCGGAAAAATTTTCTAAGTCTAGAGGCGTTCGTTTCGTATTAAACGGACGAATGATTTATTTTCTACGAATAAAATACGAATAATGAGGAATAAATCAATTAATAATAATAATTTATTTTTAAATACCAAAATATAATTTTTAAAAGCTTAAAAGTAATATTTAGGAATTATTTGAATTAATTATAAATAATTTACATTTATTTAACTATTTATAAATGAAATTAATTGATTAAACGATTTTAATCAATTAATTAAATTCATAAATAATTAACTAAAATGAATTATAAATAATTAAATCAAATTAGATCTTTGAAAATAATATAAGAAAATAATTTTTGGAATTTAAAACAATTAAGAAAATAATTCTTTCAGTATTTAAAATAATAAGTAAATGATTTTTTAAAATTAAACTAAATGATTTTTAAAAATAGAAAATAAATTTTTATTTATTTTTAAAACTGAAAATCTGGAAACATAATTTTAATTAGGGGATAGGGTTAATTAAACCAACTGGGTCGGGTCAATAGCTGAAACGGATCGGTGAAGAACTCATCGGAAACTGGGAAATAAACCCAGAATCCGGCGATCCTTCCCGAATCCGGCAGCCCTGATCGAAGTCCAAAACCTCTCTAAAACACTCGTTTTTCGTAGCCAAAACGTTCCTTACCATTCCTAGAACCCAGAATCAAGCTTAACACATTCAAAACCCTGCCCAAGCTCTGATTCCGATCAATTTCCGGTCGCTAAACTCGAGCTCTCCGGTCAACTTCCTGAATCGTTCAAAACTCAACCAAAAATTACAATATAGGTACCAAAATGAAGCTATGGATACGTATAATCTATTAGCAATGACCACAAACACTGAATATGATTCAATCATTCAGAAAAGCCGAATCAAAATCCGACTTAACCCAATAACTCGACTTTTAACAAAACGGGACCAAAATTTACAAACCTATATACTAAATCAATGCTTGCTGTTATGCCCAAATATTGGTATAAACAATATTCAGATTGAGATTGATAAAAATAGTTAAAGTTGAGGAAGAAATTCCTAAAATTAAGTAACATATAAGATTATCTTTCCATAAAAGGATGGAAGGCGCGCCCTATTACTGTGGAAATGGTAGGGGATTCCTAGATTGGGTCCTTCCAAGAGGCAAAACCTGGGGCGTGCCCTGAGTTGATAAAATGTTTTAGGAAGACTTCAACATGATTACTTGGACGGGCTTTGTGGAAGATTCAAGGAAGATGAAGATAATTATTACTAACCTATTTGATGCAGGTACTCTATTGAAGAACTCCTTCCTGTAGCACATCTATAGGAAAGGCGGTGTCCGTGGTTGGAGACCTCCAGGGGTATGCCTGGACTGAAGGCCTCCTCCTTTAGTCAATGGGTGTCTTCATTGGGGATATGGGGTGAAATCCGGTGTGTGCTTTGGGAGCTCTGTCTCTGTAGTCAACGGGTGTCCTCATTGGGAGACTTTTGAGTATCCTGCACTTTGTACCCAAAAGCTTGGGATCACTTGTCCTGCAATCTGGTAGGGGCTCCTTATCGGGGGACAAGGATGCGTCCAACATTTGGGGTGAACCACGACTATACCTGCATCCGCGGACTAGAGAAACAGCTGGTAGCGGAGGGTTATCCTTGGCTAGGGAGATGCCTTATCCGTGAAGTCTCGAAGCCGCGGACGAGCCTTGGGCCTTTGTGGTTGGGCCTCATCGGCGGACATTCCTAAAGCTTGTAGAAGACGATTTTCAGTGGGTTTCCTACTAGGCCTCGGGATAAGAAATCTAAGCCCATTAGGTTTCTTGGTCCCCAAAAACTACGTGGGCTTGATCCCCTATAAATAGGGGTACGTAGGCAAATTGTAAGGGTCGGAAGCGAGAGCACAAAGGAGCCACCACTAACCCTAAGCAATCTCAGCCCCCAATAATCACCACCACCAAACACTGTTCATCTTTTCTGACGAATTCTGTTCATCGGATCCACCGGTTACTGTTCACGTTTCCGACAAAGAACCGTCATCACAGATCTTGTTTTCGGCCACAAACCTCAAACTTTGCTGCTCCCAAATCCCTTCGTCAACAAATTGGCGCTAGAAGGAGTGGTTATTCAAGATCTGCATCTAGGAGGAAGGATGTCTCAATATCGTGATGGAAGTTTTTATGATGGAAGTTCTGAGGAAGACTCTGATCACAGCTATGAACATGAACCCTACGTTCCGCCAATGACTGACCGTCCTACTCTGGATGTTGGGGGACAACCGCCTGTGCTCATCAGCAATGCCGACTTGTTGGAACAACTGTATCACATGAGCGATGTTTTGAATGGTTTCGATTCAAGGTTGAGCACCGTGGAGCGATGCAAGACCAGGAGGGGTCATCACCGCAGCCGTGCAACTCATGCACCTGGAAAAGCACCTATGACTAATAAGGATGCCTCAGCCGGTCACGGCTGCACCAGAGAAGGGCGTGTGCAGATAACCCCGCGGCGCCTGGACTATTCCAATGACACATCCCCAATCATCGAGCAAGTGGAAAAAGATGCTGATGGTCGGGAAATTCTGCGGGCGGATAACCAGGGAGCCACCCATCCGCACCGGTCTGGATGTAGTCTCGAGGAACGCCGATAGGCGGAGTCGATGCTGGAGAATCAACAACGGAGCTTCGCAGCTTTGAAAGATCACTTGGGGATCCGCTTGGGCGATGACGATTTAAGAATGTTGTTGCTTGAATGGCAAAAATAAGCTGATCGTGGAGATGTGACGCCCCATGATACAACGCGTGTGCCCCTGAATTCCCAGGAAAATCGGGAGTGGCACCGCGATCATGAGAGAGCTCCTCCCCGCAGATCGCTAGATCGATATGGTCGTGGGTATGGAAGCGATCGTTGGAGAAGGCCTAAATGGAGGGGAAGAGGTGGAGGCCGAGGTGGGTACTTAGATGGATATCGTCGCGACAATTACCATGGCCACCTTGATTCCCGCTGGCATAATCGAGTAGACGGCTATAACTATGCGGAACATGATGATCACAGAGATGTGGAAAACTATGATCGCGGTACGGCTCGAGGCCGCGTTTGGGGTCAAGAAGAAAATCAAGGGAGAGATCAAGGTCGGGACCCCAAAGTAATTGTGATACCCGAAGATGCCCAGAACACGAACCAACAGCAAGCCCCTCCAGGGGGAACCAAGTAGAGGTACCTTCAGTGCAACCCCAAGGTCCGCAGCCTCAAATACAGACCATTCCGGGTGTGGGAACTTTCAATGTGGGAGATCTAAAAAGGCTGCTTAACCACCTGGAACGCAGAGTGATGGCCACAGCTGAAATCCCTTCCCCATTCTCGGTGCCGGTAAGAGAGGCACAGTTGCCGGCTGGGTATCGCAACACTACAAGTGATTTCCGTTTCCACGGAAACTCGGATCCTGTGGAATTCCTGGGTCGTTTTAATATAGAGTTGGATGTGTACCAAGTCCCGGACTTGGCTCGATGCCGTCTCTTGGCGGCAACCTTTAGAGAAAGCGCCCAACAGTGGTTTCAAAAGCTCGGGCCAGGAGTGATCACTTCCTGGGATCAGATGAAAACTCTGTTCTTGACCAAGTTCCAAGTCGCGGTAAGATATGCGCCCTCTGTCACAACTCTTGCCAGTGTTAGGCAAAGGGAAAATGAAAGCTTGACATTGTACTTCAAAAAGGTTCAACGCTGAATCTACCAGCGTGAGGGGGCCATCAGACGAAGCCCTGAAAAGCTTTTTGATCACAGGATTAAGGGTTGGCTCGGATGCACTTGCAAGGGAAAGACCCGGCTACTCTAGCAGATGTCTTTGCTTTGGCAAGATCGTTTAAAGACATAGAACAATCTCTGGCAGAGGTACAACCGACTTCGCAGGCAAGTCAGAGAAACAAAGCAATGAAGAGAGATAGGTCTCCAAGCCCAAGGTACAGAAGGGGCAGTCGGAGCCCAGACCGGGTGAATACCACGAACACAAGGAGGGGATGGAGTCCTCCCTCAAACTATGGCTACAGAACAAGCCGGTACACGCTTTTGGTTGCATCTATCAAGCATATCTTCGAGGTAAACAAAAACAGAGGGCTATTTAGAAAACCTGAAGCTTTATCATCATGGCATAGCAAAGACAAGAAAAAGTATTGTGAATACCATGAATCATCTGGACATAACACGCATGAGTGTCGACATTTAAAAGATGAGATTGAATCGCTTATCAAAGAAGGATACCTTGGTGAATGGGTAGTCAAGAAAGTAAGGAAGCACAAGGATGACAGAGCAAAGGAAAAAGAAAGGCGAGCCCCGCGCGGGTCGAACAATGATACTCTGGAGGAAAATAAATTCGTCAGGGATGGCAGCATCCGAACAATCTACGGGGGAGATCTCGGGATGGAATGCAGTAACTGAGCCTTGGCAAGATACGCTAGGGAAGCTCGGTTCAGGCCTCTCACGGACATTCATAGGGTGGAAACTCGACCGCCCAAAGTATTTAAGGGCGAGTCCATGGATATTACCTTTAGAGAAGCAGATGCCCGATGGGTACATCATCCCCACAATGATGCGCTGGTTATTTCCATCCATATCGGAACCAAAAATATCCATAGGGCCTTCGTGGATAATGGAAGCTCGACAAATATCCTCTACTACAGCACCTTTAAGAAGATGGGGCTACCTGATCAGGATATGTCGGGGGAATATTCGTGGGTCTATGGCTTTTCTGGCGCAAGAGTTAGAGTCATGGGATCGATTCGGCTGCCATGTACTTTGGGAGAAAGTCCGTTGTCGGTAACAAAGATGCTCGAGTTTAAGGTCCTGAATCAGGAATCGTCCCACAATGTGTTGCTGGGACGACCTTTTCTGCGGGAAATGAGGGTTATTACTTCAATCTACCACCTAACCATCAAATTTCCAATTCCAAAGGGGGTGGGGAGTATAAAGGGTTCTCACTATGACTCTCGGGAGTGCTACAGGCAAGCTATGAGAGGCTTTAGAAAAGACTCCCACGCCGAAGATACATCAGACGATGATCAAGAAAAGAGCATTGAGCAACCGATCGAGGAAATCCGAGTCCATTATTATGTCGAGCAGGAAGATGAGCGTCCCTCCGGGCTGCCCCAGCAATGTTGTTCGTGGAAGACACAATCAGAATTGAGATGTTGGAAGAAGAAGAGGCCTCGAACACCATAGTCCAAGCAGATTTCAATGGGGAACGGTTAGAAGGAAGATTCGACGTCTTGCAAAGCCTCGAATAGGAAGAACGTGAGGTAAATGCCCTTCTTCCTGAAGGAGCGCCCTTGCCCGTGAAACATATCAAGGAAGTTGATGCCCCTGCTATGCAGGGCGCGCCTTCTAAAGAAGTCGACGCTCCTCCTAAAGGGGATGCGCCTTCTCTACAGGACAATGAAATCCATGATTCGCCAGACCTGGATCCCCGGATACCAATGCCAACAGAGAAGATGGGGCCAGCAGAAGATACAATTGAAATCCATGTCGATGAAAAAGATCCAAGAAAAGTTTAAAGAATAGGATCTCAGTTGGCACCAAGGTTGAAGGAGGGTCTTTCGATATTTCTCTTGGCGAACCTTGATGTATATGCATGGAACCATTCTAATATGGTATGAATTGATCCAGAGGTAATGTGCCACCGTTTGAATATCGATCCCAGGCATAAAGGGGTTTGACAAAAATGCAGGGCCGTAAGCGGAGAGAGAGCTATAGACTTAGCAGAGGAAGTAGAAAGGCTCCTGGACGTCGGACTAATTCGGGAATCCTTCTACTCAGAGTGGCTAGCAAACCCGGTGTTGGTAAAAAAGCCCAACGGTAAATGGAGAACATGTGTGGATTTCACCGATCTGAATAAAGCGTGTCCGAAGGATAGTTTTCCCTTGCCAAGAATCCATCAGTTGGTCATCGCCATGGCAGGACATGCCTTGCTCAGCTTCATGGACGCAAACTCCAGGTATAATTAAATTCTCATGTATGAGCCCGACCAGGAGCACACCTCTTTTATTACTGATAGGGGACTCAATTGCTATATCAGAATGCCATTTGGTCTTATCAACACCGATGCCACTTATCAAATATTGGTAAACAAAATGTTCAAGAAGCAGATTGGAAAGACAATGGAAGTATATGTGGATGATATGCTCGTAAAGTCTAAAAAGGCGGAAGATCACATCGCCCGCTTACCTCAGATGTTTCATATTCTGAGAAAGTATAAGATGAAGCTAAACCCGTAGAAGTGTGTACTCGTTGTGGAATCAGGAAAATTCTTGGGATTCATGGTCAACCACCGGGGAATTGAGGCTAACCCGGAAAAAATCAAGGCTCCGTTGGACATGAAATCTCCCACCAGCGTCAAACAAGTACAAATCCTGACCAGGAAGGATTGCGACCCTAAATTGATTTGTCTCAAAGTCATCAGATAGGTGCAAAGAATTCTTCAACGCAATCAAAGGAAGGGAGAAGGATTTTTTGTGGACCCCTAAGTGTGAAGAGGCTTTTTTGAAAATCAAAGAGCAGTTGGGAAATCCTCCAATGTTGGCCAAGCCAGAAGACAGAGAAACATTGATTCTTTACTTGGCGGTACCTGAATACTCCATCAGCGCGGTGTTGGTGAAGGAAGAAGCAAGCCACTAGTGGCCCGTGTACTATGTGAGCAAAAGGTTGTTGGATGCGGAAACCAGGTATAACAATATGGAAAAACTAGTGTACGCTCTTATTCTTGCGGCACGAAAGTTAAGACCATACTTTCAGGCTCACCGAATAGAAGTTCGCACCGCTTATCCGCTTCAGCATATTCTACACAAACCCGAATCATCGGGGAGAATGTTGAAATGGGCAGTAGAGCTAGGACAATTCAATTTGGAGTATTGTCCTCGCACGATAATCAAGGGACAAGCGCTGGCTAATTTCATACTTGAGTTTGATGCTGAAGTTGATGACAAGGCCATAGTGGTGGCGAAACCTTCCTCGCAAGGAAATTCTCATGATGGTAAGAGGGAGGGACTCCCACACCCTTGGAGGATATTACATGTCGATGGGGCCGTGAACAACAATGGATCAGGTGCCGGGATTGTCTTGGTCACTCCGGAGGGGCACCGTTTGATGAGTGCTATCCATTTCAAGTTTTATGTCACCAACAATGATGCTGAGTATGAAGCTTTGATCAACGGTCTAAAATTAGCTCTGGAGGTTGGGGCCGTGAATCTGATAGTTCAGAGTGATTCCGAATTAGTTGCGAACCAGGTCAACGGAGGTTTCCAGGCCCAGGGACCACGGACGGAGTTATATATGAGATGTGCGCCATGCCTATTGAAAAAAGTTAAAAGTGCCAAGCTAGAAAGCGTTCCGCAAGAAGAAAATAGTAATGCGGATGCTTTGGCCAAGATGGGGTCACAGATGGACAGCGTCCAACTTGGACAAATCCCTTTAGGATTCCAGGAAATCCCGAGTATTCCGGAGTTAAAGGTATTTCAGATGTAAGAAGTCCTGCGAGAAAGCTGGATGACCCCTATTCATAACTATATTCAGACAGGAGCTGTACTAGAAGACAAACTACAGGCTCGACGCCTTCGGTACCAGGCTGCAAAGTATGTTGAATATGATGAGATATTATACAAGAGAGGATTTAACCATCCACTGTTATGTTGTGTGGATATGAAAGAGGGAAATTATATTCTCAGAGAGGTGCATGAAGGGATTTGTGGCAATCACTCGGGGGGTGGTTCGTTGGCATTAAAAGTACTCAGACAAGGATACTACTGGCCAACTATTAGAGAAGATGCCTTCAATTTTGTCCGGCCTTGTGATCGTTGCCAGCGATTCGCCAACTATTCCAACGCCCCGACATCTACCATTACCTCATTGGCAAGTCCCTGGCCTTTTGCCATGTGGGGAATCGATCTCATTGGAGAGTTGCCCAAAACAAAGGGGGGTGTGAAATATGTCGTGGTAGCTGTGGACTACTTTACCAAATGGGCAGAGGCTATGCCACTGGCCACGATCACGGTAAAGAAGATAAGGGATTTTGTTTTCAATTCCATAGTATGCAGGTTCGGTATCCCCTATAAACTCATCTCGGACAATAGGAAGCAGTTTGATAGTAAACAGTTAAGGAAGCTTTGTGAGGAATTGAAAATCAAAAAGGAGTTCGCCGCAGTTTATCATCCGCAAAGTAATGGTCAGACGGAGGCTATAGACAAAATCATAAAACATACCTTGAAGGCAAAGTTGGAAGAGAAAAAAGGAGATTGGCCAGAGGAGATGCCCATGGTCCTCTGGTCTTACAATACGACTCCTAGATCGACTATAGGAGAAACCCCATTTCTGCTGACTTATGGGTATGAGGCCATGGTTCCCGTGGAGGTAGGAGCTGGATCCCTCCGGAGAGACGTGTTTGTTGAGGAAGATGCAGAAGTTAAACAGAGGCTTCACTTGGATTTGTTAGACGACGCCCGAACAAACTCTCAATTAAACCTTGCTGAATATCAGCAGAGAATCGCAAGGTATTTCAATAAAAAGGTAAAATATGTGCCGTTCAAGGTTGGGGATCTTGTGTTGCGAAAGGTTATGCCTAACACTATGATAGCTCATCATGGGGTGCTTGGAGCTAATTGGGAAGGAGAATACAAGGTCAAAGCTATACTCTGGAAGCGAACCTATCGCTTGGAAGATCTGGATGATAAACTTATTCCTCGAGCGTGGAATGCGGAACATTTACGGAAATATTATCAGTAGGGTGTGGCTATATCCCTCTCATTTTCATGCTTAATTCCTATGTAATAGACTAGTAGCAAATAAATTCCTCCTAGCCTAGGGGTAGTACATGTGACTGCGAACCTTGGAACTAGCAGAAAGATAAAAAAATTCAAATAATTTCCCCATAGAGCATAGTAGCCATGGGACTGGTGTAATTTATACACTAGAGCGCATTATCAATAAAAGGAAAAAGTTACTTCAAATTGCTTTATCTGCTTGGCATGAAAATTTTCATTTAAAGAACACCAGAGGCGCGCCCTATGTTAAGGCGCGCCCTATCGAATAACTGTTACTTCATAATTTAGATAACATAGTATGCATAGATGAAAGGACGTGCCTAAAAAAAACTGACGACAAAGGAATAAACGTATATGGCTAGTCAAATAAGCTAAGGCAAAAGTCCTCCAAATTAAGGCGCGCCCTTGGGCCGGCACTTTAGTAAATTATTGGAAGGGAATCACTGATAAGAAAAAGTAATTATTTGCAAAAGAAATAAGGCGCACCCTCATTTCTAAATGCTACGAGAAAGGAGTCCATAGATCTCAATGATATGGGGACAACTTTGAGATCACATAAAAAGAAAAACACCCACAAATGTGCTAAATAAATATTCTCCAAATATCAAAGGGCGCGCCCTATAGTAACATAAGTCATAACGAACTGACTGCAAATTTATGGAAATATGATATAAGGGCGCGCCGTCATGGAAGTATGAGTCTCATGTTTTTGGAAACATAAAATGGCCAAGAAAAAGTCGAAGTGCCTTAACAAATTTTTATGCATACTGAAAAAGATAAAATCATATTAAGCCATATGAAATGTCATAACGTAAAAGAAAAAGAGTAGCAAAAAATAAGTCATACAATATTGCACAACATCAAAAGAGGGCTGGCTCCTCAGAAGTATTTGAAACTTAAGTACGAATGCAGGATAAACATAAATCAGGGCGCGCCCTAAGACTCGTCTGTTGGGGGAATGGTTTGAAGAGGAACAGTAAGATCGTCTTCAGGCGCGTCCTTAGAGGTTTCCTCTCTTGGCGCGCCCTCATCTTCTTCCTCTAATCCAAGCTCTACCCTCCTCGCCTTGATTTCAACAGCATGCTCCTTCTTGAATTCTATTATCTCAGCAACCGTTTCCTCCCCAAACTTCTCAAAAGTGTAATTAGGGTCATTGGCCACAAAACCAATCCTGTAGAAGTGGAAGCCACTGGCAAATGCCTCATCAGTCATTTCCCTCTTTTCATCAGGCCAACCCATTTTCTGTTGCTCCTCAAGATACTCAATCCTCAAGTTGGCTCCACCAAGTTCAGTGTGGAGAGAGCTAGCCTTTTTGTTGGCAATCTCCAGCTGAGAAGTAAGATTGGCCACATCGTCCTTGAGGGAAGAGATTTCGGAGTCCTTGGCTTTAATATCTTTGGAATGCAGAAAATCCTTGTCTTTAAGGGTGTTCTTCAAAATGTTATTTTCACCCTGCAGCCTCTCAAGGCGCGCCCTCTCTTCAAGAAGCTTGTCCACCACCCGGGTGGAGTGGACGAATAACTGGCAGGATGCTTTTATAGAAGCACGAGTGGCCTCTTCCAAGTCCATGGCTTTCCACTGTTCCACTTCTTCGTCTGAAACGTGAAGGGAACCTATGGGGCCGAGGGAATTTAAAGCAGCAGATGAGCCCGAAGGCGCGCCCTCTGTTCTATGCCTTTTAGGCGCGCCCTGTTTATCCGTGAGGTCAATTACGGGCCTTTTCAGGACAGGAGTTATTTGAGGAATGGGAGTTGGATTTGGGATGGATGCCTGTGCTACAGGAGCATCTTTCTTCGGCTTAGGCTTAGGTTTGTCACCAGGGCATGCCCCGAAGGATTTGGGGATTCTTGGAGGAGCCATTTCTGCATAAAACATAGAATGTGTTAATTAAACGTGACAATAAGGTATGCTAAGCAAAGCAATAAATAAAGGTAATTGATAAAGATAACATTGATAAATATGTATAAAGTGTTACGCCTAGAGTGAAAGGGCGCGCCCTAAGGGGTGGAACGATTAACCATATTAACAGGAATTTATATCTAGTATGCTAATACAAAAGCAAACAGAAAGAAGGCTAGGGCGCGCCAGTTAGAGAAAGGCACGCCTTTAGACTTTGTAATGATTGAACCTGGAGGATCTTGGCCTTGAAAAGAGCTGTCTTTTGCTTCATCCTCTTCTTCTTCAGCCTCTTCTTCACTATCTAGGTCAATGACACGGGAAACAGGGGCACCTTTCCTAAATTTTACGTATTTACATTTCGTTCCTACTTGGTCAGAAAGAATTCCGACTCGCATCAAATTGGTCCGGGTGACTAAGGTCTTTAAGTTCCACCTGTCAGCAGCCACTCTGAGAAGGGCTTCAGCTCATTTTTTGGGCTCGCCCTTAAGTGGTTTGGCCACTGGTCTGTCTGAAAAACTATAAGGATGTAAAAAAAGGAAAAAGGAACATATAAATAATGTAGGGAAAAGAGAAAGAAAGTGAGCACCCTTACTTGGTGACTTGTTGTATCTTATTCTTAATCTGGGAACATCATACAAGTAAAAGAAGTTTTCCGTCCAGCCTTTTTCAATGGGTGAGCTTTCCAGAGGAGATACCTTTCTTGTTATGCTGCTTGTCTACAACCAAGTAGTAGTACCCGTGGTCAGACTTTCTCAGGTTAAAGAGATAAGTGACTTCAGCCATTGAAGGTTGAGGAAAACCCAGGTCCGTGTAGAGAATGAACGGGGCCAGTATAAATTTGTAACTATTAGGAGAGAGTTGGAGTGGAGCCACGTCATAGAGTTCTATCATTTCCCTAAGATAGGGATGTAAGGGCACGCCTATACCCAAAGATACCAGCTTAGGGCTGGTTACCATCCTAGGGATTTTGAAGTTCCTCCCATAGTTGAAGATATGGGGCCGCATCATGCTTAAAGGGTGTGCCCATATGCCTTCCATATCATAAAACTCCATGAGCCATTCTAGTTGCTCATCTGAACAAGCTGAGGATAGGCCCACACAGAAAATCTTCCCATGCTCCTTCCTGAAGCGTTTCTTCACAGCTTCATTGCATGGTTCGAATTCATCCCAGTCAAAGTCTAATTCATTGTCAGAAACTTCCCAGTGTTGGAAGGGGATTGGAGAAGGTTCAAGAGAGGTGGAAAATTGGAAGGAGTCCTCATCAAAGAAATTTGCTTCATTCGAGAAGTGGCGATACATTTCCTTTAGGCGCGCCCTCAGAAATAGGAGAGGTAGACGCGCCCTGTGTTTGTTGTGGAGATAGGCTTGGAAAAACAGCCCTGTAGGAAACTTTGGAAGGCCCAGCATCTACATTGACGCCCTTCTCAATACCCCTATACCTGTCAGCGTTCAAACTCTCGAGCCAGTCATCGTCGTCCAGTTCGGTACTAGTTGGGGCTGGGGATCTATCCTTTTGGACTAGTTTCTGCTTCCCGTGTCTACGAGTTAAAGGAATGTTGTTCGTGGAAGAACTGTCTGAAGAATCTGCCATCAAGGTACCCTTTTTAGAATCTTGAACAAGGCGCGCCACCCGGTTCAGAAATTCAGGGGTATGGTGAGCGTTTGGAGGCTGAGGGTCAAAGTAAGTGTTTGGAGGCGAATAGATTCCCAAATTGATAAGGAAATTCTTGAAAGGGTGAAAAGGAGAGGACGCGCCCTCATCTTCCAGCTGTCAAGAAAACCAAAAAAAATGTTGAGGGCGCGCCCAATTCGAGAGAATGAGATACGAAAGTATGAAGGAAACAGAAAAAGTAGGGGTAGGCTTAAGAGAATGGTATTTTCTATGATCTATGTCAGCTTCCTTCCAAGACAAGTCATATACAAAGAAGGCGCGTCCTATCAATCATAGAATCTATAAAGACTGCTATTAAGTATGAAGGTTATGCTATTGGAAGATTAGATGACAATGACGTTGCTGAAAATAAAGAGGACGCGCCTTGTATGAATGTAAAGGCGCGCCTTATCATAAGATATATGCTTTTAGTTTTAGGGGTAAACGATTGAGATTCCTAGAAACATAAAATTAAAAGTTGGACCCAATGATTTTGGATCTAAAATAGCAAAAATTCGAAATTATGCATAAACATACACAGATACATACATCATTTTATGCATATCATCAAGAACAAAAATGGGAGATGAAAAGGTAACATGACATGCAATGTGATTTACTTAACGAAATTCAGAAATACAAGAAGTTTTTCATACCTTTTTGAATGGAGAAGAAGTTGATCGGAAAAGATTTGGAGAATGGTAACAGAGAAGGCCGGTTCTGAGCAAAATAGTACCGCTGGGGTTGAAGCTTTTAGATAGAAAGAGAAAGTGAAAAAAGGGGGGAGAGCAAAAGTAAAAGAAAGTAATTGATTGTGACTAGTATTTATAGTAAAAAGAGGACAACTGTCGAAATCAATCACGTTAATCACGATTCCCGAAGAATAAGGGTAACCATTTTAAATCATTTCAAATCCTGGGACGCGCCCTCATGAAGGCGCGCCGTATTTTGTTATCATGACAGTATTGAATTTTAAAGGCAAGCTAGAAGGCGGACCCTGTTCAGGGCGCGCCCTGTAAAAAAGTATTGGGAAATTTGTTTATACGAATTTTGGTAAAGATGATGAAAAATTCCAATTCCATTTTCAATGGCATGGAATTTGGGGTGTAGTTGTTATGCCCAAAATTTGGTATAAACAATATTCAGATTGAGATTGATCAAAATAGTTAAAATTGAGGAAGAAATGCCTAAAATTAAGGAACATATAAGATTATCTTTTCATAAAAGGATGCAAGGCGCGACCTATTACTGTGGAAATGGTAGGGGATTCCTAGATTGGGTCCTTCCAAGAGGCAAAACCTGGGGCGCGCCCTGAGTTGATAAAATATTTTAGGAAGACTTCAACATGATTACTTGGACGGGCTCTGTGGAAGATTCAAGGAAGATGAAGATAATTATGACTAACCTATTTGATGCAGGCACTCTATTGAAGAACTCCTTCCTGTAGCACATCTATAGGAAAGGCAGTGTCCGTGGTTGGAGACCTCCAGGGGTATGCCTGGACTGAAGGCCTCCTCCTGTGGTCAATGGGTGTCCTTATTGGGGATGTGGGGTGAAATCCGGTGTGTGCTTTGGGAGCTCTGTCTCTGTAGTCAACGGGTGTCCTCGTTGGGAGACTTTGGAGTATCCTGCACTTTGCACCCAAAAGCTTGGGATCACTTGTCCTGCAATCTGGTAGGGGCTCCTTATCGGGGGACAATGATGCGTCCAACATTTGGGGTGAACCACAGCAATACCTGCGTCCGCAGACTAGAGAAACAGCTGGTAGCGGAGGGTTATCCTTGGCCAGGGAGATGCCTTATCCGTGAAGTTTCGAAGCCGCGGACGAGCCTTGGGCCTTTGTGGTTGGTCCTCATCGGTGGACATTCCTAAAGCTTGTAGAAGACGATTTTCAGTAGGTTTCCTACTAGGCCTCGGGATAAGAAATCTAAGCCCATTAGGTTTCTTGGTCCCCAAGAACTACGTGGGCTTGATCCCCTATAAATAGGGGTACGTAGGCAAATTGTAAGGGGTCAAAAGCGAGAGCACAAAGGAGCCACCACTAACCCTAAGCAATCTCAGCCCCCAATAATCACCACCACCAAACACTGTTCATCTTTTCTGACGAATACTGTTCATCGGATCCACCGGTTACTGTTCACATTTCCGACAAAGAACCACCATCACAGATCTTGTTTCCGGCCACAAACCTCAAACTTTGTTGCTCCCAAATTCCTCCGTCAACACTTGCAACCCCAGGAACATTAATCAATTAACAAAAACAACATACATGTATTCAAAAATCAAAAATGAATTTCAAGCACAAGAACACTAAATTCGATTTTTACCAATACTTATTCTCAGATGTTGAAACTGGTATCAATAGATCGGCCCTGAAACAAGCTTCAAATCGATTACTAGAACATCACAAACGAAGGTCTATAGCTCCTGGAATCATCAATCAAAGATAAAGAACAAAATATCACCCCCATTTTTGTTCTTGAATTTTTATTTTTAATCAAAAATAAAATAAAATAAAATGGGCTATTTATATTACCTGTAAAATTAATACCCTAAAATCAATTTAGGGTGTTTTTATTCCCATAATTAAAATAATTAAGCCCTAAGATTATAATTACGGGGAATAATTTTAAAACAGTAAAATATAAAAATTCGTATCAAAATTCTCCAAAATTTGCGAATAATTCAAAAATGCAGAAATACCGGGTATTTGGAATGCGAATGATTTTACAAAAATAAAAACACAAATTTTGTGGGCTTTGATGTCTTGGTGGGGTCCCGGTCTTTTTATTTTTGAGAAACAGAAACGATTCCTAAATTAACAGAAAACCCAGAAAATCCATAAAACACATTCTAATGCACATAAAATGAAATAAAACGAGTAACCCAAATTAATACGCATCCAAATTAAAGATCGATTCATATAAATGCATTTTAAAACACGTAACGAGTATCCTATTGGATCATATCAGATCCAAAAATAGGTTACTTAGCCGCTAAGTAACTATAAAATGATACAATTTAATATCTTATTTGGATAATTATCAAAACTGGGCTTCTTATAAAATACTTTATACGAAGATAATGTAATAATATCCCGTCTCTCAATAATACGGGTTTTGTTGATCTATTAAAACGTTTATCGTATCAAAAAATTTTCGTCGAGACGCGTACAGGTTAAACCGTAATCCGGATCGAAAAAGTTATAACACGGAAAATGTTCAGAATATCCAGATTAGGTTAGGAAGGAGTTTTTCGAAGTGTTTCGGGTTGTAAAAATGTAAAACTGTTGAAGTTGGACGATTCCCGGCTTTATAAAGTAGTTTTGTTTTATAATTACTCAGAAAATAATTTATAAATCCATAAATAATTGTAAAATCATATAACAGTCCAAAAATTACCAGAAAAATAGCATAATTATCTATATTTTAATATGAACATAGAAAAATTATAATATTCAAAGAATATCATATATAAACATCCAAAGCATCAACTCCAATTACCAGATAATTCCCTAAAATTCACATAAAATCACATAAACAATTTCAAATAATAATAATAATAGTATTTGAAAATATGGGATATTGCAGGTATTATGCAGTTTATAAGCATTTGAATTGATAATAGAATATCAAGATTATGAAACAGGCATGCATATAAATATCATATCAACATGCTCCAATATATCGCAAGACTTTGCTAATAATAACCATGCACTTATCTTAAGATAATGCATCAATATATTACATCACAACAACAGTATAATGGGTAGAAAACTTGCCTGAGCGTTCCGAGGTAGACTTAAGCTTAGAGTGGGTCCAGTAACCTATGAACAACAACATAAGTCGGATTTAGACCACGATCGCTTAAGAAACTAGTCAAAACTCACTCATACCCTAACGGTCGCTTATACGCTTAATAATTTGCGTTAATCGCTTGCGTACCCTCGGCTCCACTAATTTTAATAAATTAACCGTTATAAATTTTAAGGCGACTCTTTCGCAAATAATCTACCAACTGACCAATTAATCTTACATAATTGTTTCGTACTCCAATTAGTCATTTAAGGATCTTAATCAAGGTTTCAAAGTAAAGCGAGGGGTAATGGTTTGCTCGGGAAATGCCGTTACTTAAAACGGTCGTTTCTCCTAAACCGTACATCGGATCCAAGCGAACCACATATCAAAATGAAGCTTACGACACGATCTAGCTAAGAATGGCAAAGTTATAGATTGGTCAGTGAGCTTTCTGTCCCGAACACTAAGTACAAGCAGTTGAATGAAAATGGGCATTACAACGGCTATATTTACGCGATTACCAATGTTTATACTACTCTAATTAACCACAAACCAACTCTTAACCATCAATACAACCCAACTTCATCTAAACCTTATCACATCAGTCCATAACCTCAAGATTTTCCAACTCATTCAATCACAAATATGAGCTACTAACTATACTTAAGATTTATTAACCAACAACCAAGATTCATAACCCAAAATCACTACAAATCCAACCAAAATTTAAACAAACAAGAATCATGCTTCTCATAAACTATATTAAGCATAACAACTCCTATTTACTCAAAAGTAAAGCTAGGGTATGAGGTTTTACCTTCCTTGGTGAGTAGAAGTAACTAAGAAGCTTGAAATAGCCATTGAAAGTCCTTACCGAAGCTAGCTCTAACCAAAAACATAAGATCAAACAATATTAATTCTTGAAAATACTATTCACTCTCTTCTTCAATGTTTTATTGAAAAAGATTGTGAAGGAATTTGTGGCTTAGATTCCTAGGATAGCCATAACTAAGTACAAAGGACCTAGGATAATTACCTTACAAAATAACAAAGCTTGGATCTTGAGTTTAGAATTTTTCTCTTGTTTGAAATGGGAAAAACCGAGAGCTTTTGCTCTTCCTTTTTGCTTTGCTACTTTTAGGATTTACCAACAAAACAAATCTACTTGTCATGGTTATGTCATCATGATTGTGTCATCTTTTAACACATGCCTACTCCTTGTGGTGTGATGACATCATCATTCACTAACCTCTTTGATTAACCCTTAATTACTTGGCTAATGACCGCTTATCTGTTATACGGTTCGCTTAACTTTCGTTCTCGTTCGTCATTTTAGGGATCATATCCGGGATCTTATTACTTGGATTCCCCTATCCTTTCTCAATATTTTATATTCCTTTTATGATCCTCCCTTATACTCCTTGAATTTTAAATCCTTTTAATCATGTTACCTTATACTCAATTTTTTCGCTATCTGGTGGATTTTCGGGAAAAACTCAAAGTGTCTGAATTCAAATTCTGACGATCTTTACGTACCCTCATATACATTATAGAGTGCAAATATGATCTCAAAGAATCCATTAAAGAACCCTTTCATAGGGTGGTTTGACAATTTTTATTAATCAGCAATATCAGCAACAGTAACTATTCATCAGGGTTTCAAAATTTTCCAAAAATTGGGGTTATTACAGTCTCCCCTCCTTAAAAGGATTCCATCCCAGAATTAGATAGAAAATGGCTGGGGATACTTTTCTAGCATTGCACTTTCTAACTCTCATGTCAATTTTCCCACATTGAGGTTCTACCACCAAACTCTGACTAGTTTGATAACCATGTTCCTAAGTACTTGTTCCTTTGTGATTCATAACCCTCACTGGTTGCTCCACATAGGTTAAGTCTGTCGGAGGTTTATATGTTCATATTCCCCTATGTGTCTCGCCTATGGATCATACTTCCTTAACATTGGTACTTGGAACTCATTGTGAACTTGTTGCAGGTTCGGGGTAGGGCTAGTTCATTTGATAACTTCTCAATACGTCTTAATATATCCAAGGGTCCAACAAATCATGGACTTGGCTTTCCTTTATTTCTAAACCTCATTAATCCTTTCCACATGGATACCTTTAACAGCACTAGGTCCCCTATTTCATACTCTTTGTCCTTTCGAGTCAAATCAGCATTCTTCTTCTGTCCATCCTGGGGTTGCTACCATCCGTCCTCTGATTAGATCCACTATGTCTTTGCTCCTTTGGACCACTTCGGGTATGAGCATCTTACGCTCTCCAACTTCTTTTCGATACAAGGGAGATCAGTATTGTCTTCCCTCACGGATCTCATAAGGCAACTTCTCGATACTGACATATCATCTATCTTTGTAAGAAACTCGATACATTCTAAGTGATCATTCCAAATTCTTTGAAGTCTATCGCATAGACTCTCGTCATAGCTTCTCTAATTTATGACTGCTAGACGCAATTATACCCCAAGTCTTAATTCCCCGTGGCTTGGGCCTAACAATGCCTAAGAAATGCCTATTCAAAATCAACACAAAACTCACAAGCAAATCTGGAAAAATTTTCAGGATTCTATCCTAGCCTTTCCACATTAACTCCCACTTTAAAACCACGAATTAAATCTCAACCAAGGAAAAATTTACTACTATAAGACTCTAAATTAAGGTCTCAACCAATAATGGAGATCATCCATGCCCTATAGTACCAACATGCAAAATAAAACTTAACATGCAACTCAAGATGATCATTAAATTTAGTTCGACTAAACAAGAGGGTTATTAGCTCATAAATTTGACTTAAAATACTTAATTTATAAATCCATAAATCATTGTAAAATCATATAACTGTCCAACAAATACCAGAAAATATCACAATTATCTATATTTTAATATGAACATAGATAAATTATAATATTCAAAGAATATCATATATAAACATCCAAAGCATAAACTCCAATTACCAGAGAATTCCCTAAAATTCACATAATCACATAAACAAGTCCAAATACTAATAATAATAGTATTTGAAAATATAGGATATTACAATCTACCCCCCTTATAAGGATTCCGTCCTCGGAATCAGCAGAAGAAAGCACTAAGCGTCTTGTTACTAACTTCCCAATCTTGCATAAGTAATTTTTCTTAAATCTCAAATAATGCCTGGAGTCCCTGTATAACATAATGATCGCGGGAGCTTCCCCCCTTACCATTGTTCCTTCCACATATCATTTGACCACTTTTTCAATAGAACCACTTTTACTGATTGCGAGAAAGAATAGAGAGAAAGATAGAAAGAAAGAAAAAGAAAGAGAGAGACAAATAGAGAGAGAAATAAAGAAACAGATTGACTTCGGTATATGCCACTGATATTATAACCGCATCGCAGTCCACAGTTGCTCTTGGTAATCCCATCACATAACTCTGCTTTGACTTGACCATGATAACTCAGCTTAACTTGATTGGCATACCTTCGAATAATTGAGATGATAAAATCATGAAATTTTAAAAAGAAAAGAATTTGATATCATAAAGGGACCAAAATCGGAATTTGAGAAAAAATATTGTTGAAATAAGAGAATAACTGAGAGATCAATATGATCAAATGAACTTGGTATTGCGTGCCCAAATTAAGACACTACTAAAGGTTGTTAATCTCCATGTATTCACAATACACACAAGTGATGGCGTCCCATCCAACTCCTATCACACAGAGAAAGGGATACCTTGTGCCCCCTGTAGTTAGGGTTGTTCATCTCGGTCAGAATAATAGAATATCCAAGGAATTTTAAAATCGAATGAATAAAACTGAAAAGATTTCAAAGCTGATATTTCTGAAGGAAATGAAATCCAGAGAAAAAATTCTGGCACAAAGTGAATAAACGGGTGTTAGGGATTATGTCTTCTAACTGATAGCCCTTTTTGAGAGATGTCAAAAGAAGTTATAGAAAGAGAAGGTATTGCCAAGGTCTTAATACTTATCTTCTATTTGAACTCTTCTGTTGACTCGCCATCTGATTCTAGACACTTCTTCATGTTCCACGAATATCGATAATATTCATCGTCATCAAATCATAGTAGCCTCGAAAGATTCCACCATAGAAGTTACAGCTTCCCAGAGTTCTATCCAAATCATCATAATCATCTCAAACGAATCTGCCTTATCTTAACTTAATCGTTGGTACTATATCCGATAGTCCAACACGAACTCGATATGAGCTCAAACGTTCTCACATAGCTATACACTCCTACACACTCTCATTTCTAGTTTACTATAACCTCATCTCTGATACCAACCTATAACTCCCCCAAATCCGGGGTCAGAGGATTTGGTCGTCACTATGAAACCTCAATCCAGATTAACCTGATTAATCAATAAACAAATGCCAGCGGAAGGTATTTAGCATAATGACCCCAAACTATTCCAAGATATTTTAAAGTTACAATTTTAGAAACAAGAATTCCAAATTCCGTAAATAAATTTTCACTTCCTTTTAAAACTCTTCTCAACAAATTCCAATTCAATACTAACCCGCTAGTATAACTTCAAAAAGAAGTATACTAGGCCTTACTACAAAATAACACAATTATAATATAATATATTATAAATAACTTTACACAATAGAACTTACACTAGTTCACAAACCCTGGACCAACCACCTTCCAAGAGCTTTTTCTTTGCTTCCTCGAATTACGCGGCTAAACAGCGCAAGCTAATCCTTACTGGAGGTTAAATTTGAAAACATGCAAGTATAAGCGAAAACAATTCTCAGCAAGTTCATTATAGCATATATAGTGTCGTTTCGATATAAAACCGACATCTGCATCAGAGCGGAATATTTTAAAATCATAATTGCTGAAACAGAAAATTTATTAAAAATCGGATAATTGTTTCCCACTGTATTCAAAACTCTTTTTGATATTTTGTAGCGAAATGCTTCAGCAATACTTTGAATCTTGACGAGAGCAAAGCTCGTAAAATAATGTTTACGGAAATAACGTAAACAGTAATAACAAGAAACAATGATTATAGATTGAATCAAAAACTTTATTCAAAACCGAACTCTTGAAATGAATACTCATTTTGCCGTCATATCAAATTAGATATCAATATGAACTTTGATGCTCACAACATCCCGTACTGAAGTCAACATCAATCATCTATACTAATACCACCTTTGATATTTAATCCAAAACAGAAACAGTTGATAAATCATTTATTCTATGAATATAAAAAATGATATGATAATTTAGATTGGGATCATTCTCCGACGGACGTACTATCACATGTTGATCAGCCCGTGTGATAGTACAAGGTCATGATTCATAGAAACATGTCCCCAAAATACGAGAACTCAAACAAAAAGGCAATATACCTTCCTGTGGAAAAATTATGTCATAATAGTCCATATGACACTTAGAAATAGCCCTCCGCTGGACCGTCCGTCCCGGTCACTTACACAATTATGATCCAATCTTAAAATGTTTTATTGAGAGGGGTCATAATAATCGACACCCGAAAAAATTTTATTCCCCCATTTACTTGGGTAGGAATATTCGCTACCAAATCATCTTTCTCAAAATCCAAAATATTTGTAAATACAGTAATTTGATAAGTAAAATTACTTAGCTATTCTGAACATAGAATAACAGAAGAGTACCTGCATAAACAGAATCATTTAATTCAGCGATATGTAAAACATTTATCTATTCCAAACTAAGAATAGGGAAAACAATACTTGCATAAGAAGATTTAAAATAAATATCACTTGAACAATAAGTGATGATAGGGATACTTGCCTTTGGGATTTTAGAAGTTAGTTACACTCGCAAAGACGCATCTATTCTGACACTCTGTCTCCAAACATCACCGTCTTTATTCTTCTAATCCTCTGGCATGCTGCTCATGCAGTGCTCCAACCCAAAATTCCATACTATTCAACTATAGTCTTCATCCATACCATCCGGTCTTGATTGTCTTGAAAGACTTATATCTATAATTAAAAGATCACACTTTAATCATCTAATCGATAATAAATCGACGAACTGTGCGTCAAAACCCTAATTTCTACCCATACGATAGCCCGCACATAAAGAAGATAGTCAAACACCAGACTCTTGACCCACATACGCACATAAATACATAACTCACGTATCACATAATTCATATCACATATGACTCGGTTCGTCAAAAGGTTCGACTCGGTACGTTTAAAACTGAAATCAGGTCAATAAAAGTATTTGTCGATCAAAAATCGACTCAGAAAGATTCGTAAAATAAGCGAACTTTCGAAACAAAAGAATTTGAGTCTCGAAAGTATTTTTAATGAAAGCGGAATATTTTTCTGATTCTAGAGGCGTTCGTTTCGTATTAAACGGACGAACGGTTTATTTTTTACGAATAAAATACGAATAATTAGGAATAAATCAACTAATAATAATATTAACTGATTTTTAAATACCAAAATATAATTTTTAAAAGCTTAAAAGTAATATTTAGGAATTATTTGAATTAATTATAAATAATTTACATTTATTTAACTATTTATAAATGAAATTAATTGATTAAACAATTTTAATCAATTAATTAAATTCATAAATAATTAACTAAAATGAATTATAAATAATTAAATCAAATTAGATCTTTGAAAATAATAAAGGAAAAATTTTTTGGAATTTAAAAAATTAAGAAAATAATTCTTTCAGGATTTAAAATAATAAGTAAATGATTTTTAAAATTAAAATAAATTATTTTTAAAAACAGAAAATGAATTTTGATTTATTTTTAAAACTGAAAATATGGAAATATAATTTGAATTAGGGGATAGGGTTTAGGTGGATCGAACCCGGGTTGGAATTAAACCAACCGGGTCGGGTCAATAGTTCAAACGGGTCGGTGAAGAACTCACCGGAAACTGGGAAATAGACCCAGAATCCGGCAGCCCTGATCGGAGTCCAAAACCTCTCTAAAACTCTCATTTTTCGTAGCCAAAACGTTCCTTAGCATTCCCAGAACCCAGAATCAAGCTTAACACATTCAAAACCCTACCCAGGCTCCGATTCCAATCAATTTCCGGCCGCTAAACTCGAGCTCTCCGGTCAACTACCCGAATCGTTCAAAACTCAACCAAAAATCACAATATAGGTACCAAAATGAAGCTATGGATACGTATAATCTATTAGCAATGACCACAAACACTGAATATGATTCAATCTTTCATAAAAGTCAAATCAAAATCCGACTTAACCCAATAACTCGACTTTTAACAAAACAGGACCAAAATTTACAAACCTATATACTAAATCGATCCTTGCAACCTCATGAACATTAATCAATTAACAAAAACAACAAACATGTATTCAAAAATCAAAAATGAATTTCAAGCAGAAGAACACTAAATTCGATTTTTACCAATACTCTACCAACTGACCAATTAATCTTACATAATTGTTTCGTACTCCAATTAGTCATTTAAGGACCTTAATCAAGGTTTCAAAATAAAGCAAGGGGTAATGGTTTGCTCGCGAAATGCCGTTACTTAAAACGGTCGTTTCTCCTAAACCCTACATCGGATCCAAGCGAACCAAATATCAAAATGAAGCTTACGACATGATCTAGCTAAGAATGGCAAAGTTACAGATTAGTCAGTGAGCTTTCTGTCCCGAACACTAAGTACAAGCAGTTGAATGAAAATGGTTATTACGACGGCTATGTTTATGCAATTACCAATGTTTATACTACTCCAATTAACCACAAACCAACTCTTAACCATCAATACAACCCAACTTCATCTAAACCTTATCACATCAGTCCATAACCTCAAGATTTTCCAACTCATTCAATCACAAACACGAGCTACTAACTATACTTAAGATTCATTAACCAACAACCAAGATTCATAACCCAAAATCACTACAAATCCAGCCAAACTTTAAACAAACAAGAATCATGCTTCTCATAAACTATAATAAGCATAACAACTCCTAATTACTCAAAAGTAAAGCTAGGGTATGAGGTTTTACCTTGATGAGTAGAAGTAACTAAGAAGCTTGAAATAGCCATTGAAAGTCCTTACCGAAGCTAGCTCTAACCAAAAACATAAGATCAAACAATTATAATTCTTGAAAACACTATTCACCCTCTTCTTCAATGTTTTATTGAAATAGATTGTGAAGGAATTTGTGGCTTAGATTCCTAGGATAGCCATAACTAAGTACAAAGCACCTAGGATAATTACCTTACAAAATAACAAAACTTGGATCTTGAGTTTAGAATTTTTCTCTTGCTTGAAATGGGAAAAGCCGAGAGCTTTTGCTCTTGGAAGCAAGAAGTAAACTTTGATTTTTTTGTGTTATGAATTGTTGGTTGCTTTTCCTTTTTACTTTGATACTTTTAGAATTTACCATGGTAAATTATATTTGGCCAATAATAATCCAACAAAACAAATCTACTTGTCATGCTTATGTCATCATGATTGTGTCATCTTTTAACACATGCCTACTCCTTGTGGTGTGATGACATCATCATCCACTAACCTCTTTGATTAACCCTTAATTACTTGGCTAATGCCCGCTTATTTTTTATACGGTTCGCTTAACTTTCGTTCTCGTTCGTCATTTGAGGAATCATATCCGGGATCTTATTACTTAGATTCCCCTATCCTTTCTCAATATTTTATATTCCTTTTATGATCCTCTCTTATACTCCTTAAATTTTAAATCATTTTAATCATGTTACCTTATACTCAATTCTTTCGGTATCTGGTGGATTTTCGGGAAAAAGTCAAAGTGTCTGAATTCAAATTCCGATGATCTTTACATACCCGCATATACATTATGTAGTGCTAATATGATCTCACATAATCCATTAAAGAACCCTTTAATAGGGTGGTCTGACAATTTTTATTAATTAGCAATATCAGCAAAAGTTACTATTCATCAGGGTTTCAAAATTTTCCAAAAATTGGGGTTATTACAGTCTCCCCTCCTTAAAAGGATTCCGTCTCGGAATCAGATAGAAAATGGCTGGGGATACTTTTCTAGTATTGCACTTTCTAACTCTCAAGTCAATTTTCCAACATTGAGGTTTTACCACCAAACTCTGACTAGTTTGATAACCATGTTCTTAAGCACTTATTCCTTTTTGATTCATAACCCTCACTGGTTGCTCCACATAGGTTAAGTCTGTCAGAGGTTTACATGTTCATATTTCCCTACGTGTCTCGCCTATGGATCATACTTCCTTAACATTGGTACTTAGAACTCATTGTGAACTTTTTGCAGGTTCGGGGGTAGGGCTAGTTCATTTGATAACTTCCCAATACGTCTTAATATATCCAAGGGTCCCACAAATCTGCACTTGGATTTCCTTTATTTCTAAACCTCATTAATCCTTTCCACAGGGATACCTTTAACAGCACTAGGTCCCCTATTTCATACTCTTTGTCCTTTCAAGTCAAATCAGCATATTTCTTCTGTCCATCCTGGTGTTGCTACCATCCGTCCTCTGATTAGATCCACTATGTCTTTGCTCCTTTGGACCACTTCGGGTCCGAGCATCTTGCGCTCTCCAACTTCTATCCGATACAAGGGAGATCGGTATTGTCTTCCCTCAAGTATCTCATAAGGCGACTTCTCGATACTGACATATCATCTATCTTTGTAAGAAAACTCGATATATGCTAAGTGATCATTCCAAATTCTTTCAAGTCTACCGCACAGACTCTCATCATAGCTTCTAGCGTTATAGCTTTTGCTTCTCAATACCCACTCTTTTCCAGTTCGTAATCGTTGCTATCTTCTGTACCTAATATTATACTAGTTACACTTTTGCTCGTTAGCATTCTATAACCTTTTAATAACCGCGTCAACCTTAGTATCACGAACGTATTATAATCGGAATACCACCGTACTGATACTACTTCATTTCTAGCTGCTTCTATCTTCGAAAGCTTGATCCATCATATAGAAGTGAAATAATTTATTGAGAGATCACTATGATCATGAACACTTGTTACATCGCATAGTTAGTATAAAAGGTGGCGAACCTTTAGTACTTAACAAGCAATTAAATAACATGTGGTATCCTACTAGGCTTCTATCACATAGATAGATAGTCATTCGGTAATACCTCCCCTTCTGAAAGGTTGTTCTTCTCAGTTTACATGAAATGAAAAGGAGAAAAAAAACAATTTTAAGAAAATATGGTTACAAAATATCTGTTTTGGAATCTACCTCTGAACTATAGAGGTTTATCATAGGAGAATGAAACATATATGTATATATATTAACATGAAATATTATCGCATCGCAATTCACGTGCCTGAATATTTACTATTCCGTCCATCATTCTATGGATCCATGCTCTTTCTCGAGCGTATAAACAATCACCTTTGAAACTCCCTCGACATCGAAAATCGAATATGGGATTTCATTCTAGACATCCTCGTTACTAGAATTTTATGCTTGCACTGCAACCTTTCTCGTATAGTAATACGACTCTCTATTGATAAAAAGGAATAAGTATTCAATAGGTAGATAATCGACTTAATTAGTCTATTAATGATAACTTGTACATCAACACGACCCGATTAGTGGTACTTAATCTTAACATCCATTACACTACAACTCTCACGATTGTTATCGTCCCATTATTCAAAGAATCGTTGATGCATTACTATAGTCCACCACGGACCTACGGTAGTCATTCATTTTCTATGAAATCTTAATATCTAACCATACAGAGTCCATACCTACCGTATCGAATTCTTCTAAGGAGGTAAGATAATTGCCATTCATGATTCATGAAGAACACTCCTGAACTTGACGTACATATGACATTGTTGGGAACCACGAACTTAGGGTGTTACTACATTTTACGATAAAGATTACGAAAAGAGGATTACCTTGTTAATGGTTGATTCCACGCTCTTCTATTGTATTCCCAAATTCCCTTGAGCGAAGTGTGGCCTCCGTCTTCTCAAGTTATCCTCTCTTCTTCCTCCTTGGTGGCTACAATATGTTTTCACACAATTGCCAAGCAAGAAGAGAATAAGAATATATATAGGCTACAATAGGGACCATGGATAATTAGGTTGGGCCTTCTAATTACATCTTGAGCCTAGCCCAATGTAATTAAATATTAATTCAATCCACTAAAGAATTAGTTTTTGTACTACCTTTCCTAATACCGTAATTTAATTAATTCGGTTCCAATATTATTTGCTTATTAAATTCCCCATGTTTAAAATATCATATGTCCATTAATTAAATAAATTACTGATAATTTATTTAATTAATATCTTTTATCCTTGATCATCCACTCAACCTTTATTTAATTATGCCTGAATAAATTCCACCTGCAGGGTTTCACATAATTAAATCTTTTTGAGCTTTCAAGGGGACATCATTAACCCGAATATTATCAGGACATGGATTCCTTCAATAAATAATATCCACCATGTATATAATTCCATCACCCAAAATATAATGGTATAATTCAAAAGAATTATTTCATATATAAATCAAAGCATGTAAATAATATACACGTGTCAATTACTATTTCCGGATTAAGAACCTAAGCATTAATAATAACATAGAATCTTAGTTCTCCTTCTTAATCAGTATTAAGGGAATAATTCTAAATTTGATCCTGTTCAATATACATAAAATATACTAGCATTATTTATTAGTCAATATAAACTAATCTAAATAATACTACAGCCATACCAGTGAATTGTCCAACACCACCTGTGATGTGAACCTTATTATATTATATAACCGTATTTAACAATCTAATATTATGTATCCCATTTGATACTAGATTGTTCACAATATATAATATTAGACAACATGTAAACATTCAAATGATTCTCAAATAAACTGGCCAGAAATAAATGTACATACTAACAATCTCCCACTTATACTCAAAATATTCTATGTGTACATCAGTGTTTATTTAATCCATTACTACATAAAAATCTATGTGTCCATCCATCTGACTCCTATCGCTTCCACATGCCTGTCAAAAACCTTGGTTGGCAAGCTCTTTGTGAAAGGATCTGCTCGGTTGTCTTTTGATGATTGTGAGCCACAACTATATCCCCTCGCTTTACGATTCCTCGTATGAGATGATACTTACGTTCAATATGTTTAGCTGCTTTGTGGTCTCGCGGTTCCTTTGAATTTGCCACAGCACCAGTGTTATCACAATACACCGTCAAGCTCCTAGGCAAATTAGGTACCACATCTAAGTCCAAAAGGAAGTTCCTGAACCATACAGCCTCTTTGGCAGCCTCAGAGGTCGCCACGTACTCGGCCTCCATGGTGGAGTGTGCAATGCATTTCTTCTTTACACTCCTCCATATAACGGCTCCACCTCCCAAAGTAAAAACATATCCCGAGGTTGATTTCCTCTTATCCCTATCTGATTGGAAATCTGAATCAGTATATCCCAAAGGAAATAGATCTGAGGCCTTGTAAATTAACATATACTCCTTAGTCTTTCTCAGGTACTTGAGTATAGTTTTTACTGCACTCCAATGTTCCTGACCTGGGTTCGACTGATATCTACTAACCATGCCTACAGCAAAGCAGATGTCAGGCCTCGTACATAACATAGCATACATTAAGCTTCCACATGCTGAAGTATAAGGAACTGCTTTCATGCTCTCTATATCCTTAGGTGTCGAAGGAAACTGCTTCTTAGATAGAGCAACTCCATGCTTAAAAGGTAGAAAACCTTTCTTGGAGTTCTACATGTTAAAACGAGCTAATACTTCATCAATGTAGGGCTCTTGAAATAAAGCCAACATCCTTTTCTTGCGATCCCTTATAACTTTGATCCCAAGGATGTATGCCGCTTCACCCAAGTCCTTCATGTCAAATTGTTTGAACAACCATGCCTTTACTGATGACAACATCGCAACATTGTTTCCAATGAGTAAAATATCATCTACATATAGTACTAGAAAAACCACTACATTAACTTCACTTCTCTTATACACGCACGATTCGCTTGGACTTTGATCAAATCCATGTGACTGGACTGCCTGATCAAAACAAATATTCCAGTCTCTAGAAGCTTGTTTAAGTACATAAATAGACCTCTTAAGCTTACATACCAGATGCTCTTGGCCTTCCTTAATGAATCCTTTTGGTTGCTGCATATAGATGGTTTCTTCGAGACTTCCATTAAGAAAAGCTGTCTTGACATCCATTTGCCAAATCTCATAATCGAGATGAGCTGCTATAGATAAAAGAATACGGATTGACTTAAGCATGACTACCGGTAAAAAGGTTTCCTCATAATCGATACCTTCTTTCTGAGTATACCCTTTCGTAACAAGTCTTGCTTTCCAGGCTTTCACCTTTTTATCTAATCCCCTCTATTTCTTGTAGATCCACTTACATCCAATAGGTTTTATACCTTTGAGTGGTTCCACGAGCTCCCAGACCTGATTAGAATACATTGATTATATCTCAGATTCCATCACCTTTTGCCAAAGATCTGCATCTTTGTCTTGTGCTGCCTCTTCGTATCTACGGGGATCATCATCATGTTCACCAGAGACCAAGTCTGAAGACTCTCCCAAAAACATGAATCTATCAGGCTGTTGAACAACCCTCCCACTACGATGAGGCACTGGTGCGGTATTAGTGACAGGTTGTACATTATGTTGTGGTTGTTCTACTTGTACTACATCTTCATGGGTATTATTTGTCCCTCCCACTAGTTCCTCTAAAATGACACTACTCATGGGTTTGTGATTCATTATATATTCCTCCTCTAAGAATCTTGCATTGGTGCTAACAATGACATCCCGATTCTTCGGACTATAAAATAAATATCCTTTCATTCCCATGGGGTAGCCTACAAACAACCTTACTTCTGTACGAGATTCTAACTTAGTCGCGTTCTTGTTCAGCACATGTGCTGGACAACCCCATATTCGAATATGTCTTAGACTCGGTTTATCCCCGGTCCATAATTCTAAGGGGGTTTTAGGAACCGACTTAAAAGATACTAAGTTCAAAAGATAAGCTGTTGTCTCTAAGGCATGTCCCCAAAATGACTTGGGTAAATCCGAATAACTCATCATCGATCTAACACTCTCTAAAAGAGTCCGGTTCCTTCTCTCTGCTACACCGTTCTGCTGGGCTGTACCTGGTGCAGTTAACTGGGATTCTATCCCATTTTCTGATAAATATTCCCTAAATTCTCCAAGCAAGTATTCGCCACCATGATCTGATCGTAGTGACTTGATACTTTGATTAAGTCGCTTCTCCGTTTTAGCTTTGTACTCTTTGAACTTATCAAAGCACTCAGACTTACGGTGCAACAAATAAACGTACCCATATCTAGAATAATCATCAATGAAAGTGACGAAATATTCATAACCACCTCTTGCTTGGATATTCATGGGTCCACATAAATCAGAGTGAACCAATTCTAACAGTTGTTTGGCTCTATTTCCTTTTGCCTTGAAAGGCCTCTTGCTTGGATATCCTTCCAAGCAGGATTCACAAACTGGAAATGGCTCCACTGCCAATGAGCTTAAAGGCCCGTCTACTACCAGTCTTTGAATCCTCCTCAAGTTAATATGACCTAATCTCAAGTGCCAAAGATATGTTTGGTTCAAACTAGAAGGTTCCTTTCTTTTAGTAGAGTTAGAAGATGTGTTGTTCAATTCCCTAAATTCCAGTTGCAGTGCAGGTTGACTATGATTAATTATATACAAATTGTCTTGCAATGTACCAGAACATATAATTCGTTTATTCATCATAATAGAAACATTACGATCCAAACAAACATTATAACCATCCAAAGCAAGTTTAGAAACCGAAATTAAATTCCTTCTAAAAGAAGGTACATAAAGACAATTATTCAAAACCAAAATCCTATCAGAACCAAAAGATAAATGAATAACTCCTACTACAACTACTGCTACTTTCGTAGCATCTCCCATGAACACGTATATCTCACCATCTCTAAGCATTCTGGATAGTTGGAACCCCTGCATAGAATTACAAACATGATCAGTGGCTCCTGTATCTACACACCAAGTGCTCGTAGATATAGCCGCTATAAATGTTTCTGTAACTAGAGAAAGAGACATACCAGTATTGTTTGTCTTCTTAGGAAGAGGACAATCCTGTTTCCAGTGACCTGACTGTTTGCATCTGAAGCACTTTCCCTTAGGCTTTTTCACACCACCCTGAACTCCCACTGCCTTCACAGCTTTCTGTGTCTGAGCCTTTTTCTTCTTCTTAATACCTTTCGGTTTAGAGGAAGAACCTTTCTCAGCCACATTCACTTGAACACTCTGCCGAAATAATCCTTCAGCTGCCTGAAGTTCTGTCAGCAGTTCCGCGAGACTATACTGCCTCTTGTTCATGTTGTAATTCAAGCGGAACTGCTCAAAACTCTTGGACAAGCTCATAAGGATAATGTCAATCTGGGTTTCCCCATCAAGTTCAGCACCAAGGATCTCTATCTCATTCAGATGCGACATCATCTTGAGAACATGATCCCTTACAGGTGTGCCTTCAGCCATCTGAGTGTTCATTAAAGCCTTCATGGCTACTTGCCTAGCAGCCCTATTCTGATCTTCAAAAAGTTCCTTGAGATTAAAGAGCATATCTGAAGCAGTGGCCATAGACTGATGCTGATGCTGCAAAACACCCGACATTGCTGCCAGAATGTAACATCGCGACATCTCATCAGCCTTAATCCACCGTTTATAATACTCTTTCTCATCTTCAGGAGCATCAGCAGCAGGCTATTCAGGCTTGGGTTCATAAGTGCAAAACTTTTACTCCTCAGCAGTCAACACAATGTCCAAATTTCGTTTCCATTCAATATAGTTAGGTCCGGTAAGTTTGTTATCCTTAAGTATGGTGAATAGTGGATTAAAGCCCATTTTATCCTGAGAATCATGCATAAAAACATCACATAAATAAGGGTGCATTAATTATTAAGATCTAAATTATTAAAATTTAATGCACTAACATCTAAACATCATAAGCTTCTGGTACGCCACGATGTGTGACATGTATACCACCTAATTTTGTTTAAATGTTACTTCGGTCCTATTACTAAACAATATGCCACGTTGGGGTGGATTATATTATTTTTCATAGCTAAGTGTATACCATCATCAAATCTTAAATTATTCGAAATCTATGGAACTTGGTACGCCACGATGGGTGGCGTGTATACCTTCCAATATTCGTAATTTTGCCTTGAATAGAATACTTCAATTCAATATTCATCAATGGTTTGATTTCCAGGTAGTGGGGGAGTCACATCGGTCTCGCTTAAAACCCACAGCCTTACAAGTTCGATGAACCCGTTTTTGACAAAATCGCCCCAAATCAGAAATAAAGAAAATCCGTATTTATTCCTTTCAAAATTTATTAATTTAAGAAGTTTGTTCTAGTAATTTCTATAACATTCTAGACACCATAAATTACATGCCACAATGGGTGACGTATATATAATTTATATTCGTCTTTATGTTAAATTACCTACAACCAATAATGGAGACCATGGGATTTAATTTCATATTAATTCCCTCTCCCACTTAGAATTTTTTTTATTAAAATTGAGAAATTTTAAAATTAAATGGGGCCCTATGTTGTTATAATTATGTCTAATCAAGCATTCAAAATACACACATAATTTTAGCAACATATAACATTTAATTAAAGCAATAAATAAATTTTATGTCCATGTCGTCCTAATTAAGTTAAACATGCAATTTTAAAAGAATTACACACATAATTAACGACACACATAATCAATAAATTAAAGCAATAATTAAAATTTAATGGAAAAAATTAAAATAAATTTTCCACTATTATGGCCCTTGAAAAAAAAATCCAGCTCTCAAAAAAAAATCTGCCCCAAGCGCGCCCCGACGCCCCCAGCAGCCCCAGCAGCCCCAGCTGCCGCAGCGGCCCCAGCAGCCCCAGCTGCCGCAGCGGCCGCAGCGCGCGCCTGTTGCTTTTCTATGAGTTTTGTTTTGATTTTGTTCGATCCAAACATCAACAACAGCCCCTTGTAATCGCACAGCGGAACAAAAAACTACCGGAATTGATTTCCGATCGCACATAACTATTACAAAATACCCGGAACAATTACAAAAAAATAGATCTAATATAAAACTAATTTTGTAAAATCTATTCTAACACGATCAACCCTCGTGTAAATTACAACCACGATTAAACCACGTGGAAACCAAAACAAAAATTAACCACGATTAAACCACGTGGGATCCAAACACATAATTAAAATATACATAGCCATAATAGTGGATTAACAACCTGCATCAAAACCAATACAAGTAAAACACTATATACACGCATATATAATTACGACATGGACATTATATCATAAAACGTAGAACCCATTACCAGGCTCTTGATACCAATTGTTGGGAACCATGGACTTAGGATGTTACTATGTTTTACGATAAAGATTACGAAAAGAGGATTACCTTGTTAATGGTTGATTCCACGCTCTTCTATTGTATTCCCAAATTCCCTTGAGTGAAGTGTGGCCTCCGTCTTCTCAAGTTATCCTCTCTTCTTGCTCCTTGGTGGCTACAATATGTTTTCACACAATTGCCAAGCAAGAAGAGAATAAGAATATATATAGGCTACAATAGGGACCATGGATAATTAGGTTGGGCCTTCTAATTACATCTTGAGCCTAGCCCAATGTAATTAAATATTAATTCAATCCACTAAAGAATTAATATTTGCACTACCTTTCCTAATACCGTAATTTAATTAATTCGGTTCCAATATTGTTTGCTTATTAAATTCCCCATGTTTAAAATATCATATGTCCATTAATTAAATAAATTACTGATAATTTATTTAATTAATATCTTTTATCCTTGATCATCCACTCAACCTTTATTTAATTATGCCAGAATAAATTCCACCTGCAGGGTTTCACATAATTAAATCTTTTTGAGCTTTCAAGGGGACATCATTAACCCGAATATTATCAGGACATGGATTCCTTCAATAAATAATATCCACCATGTATATAATTCCATCACCCAAAATATAATGATATAATTCAAAAGAATTATTTCATATATAAATCAAAGCATGTAAATAATATACACGTGTCAATTACTATTTTCGGATTAAGAACCTAAGCATTAATAATAACATATAATCTTAGTTCTCCTTCTTAATCAGTATTAAAGGAACAATTCTAAATTTGATCCTGTTCAATATACACAAAGTATACTAGCATTATTTATTAGTCAATATAAACTAATCTAAATAATACTACAGCCATACCGGTGGATTTTCCAACACCACCTGTGCTGTGAACCTTATTATATTATATAACCGTATTTAACAATCTAATATTCTGTATCCCATTTAATACTAGATTGTTCACAATATATAATATTAGACAACATGTAAACATTCAAATGATTCTCAAATAAACTGGCCAGAAATAAATGTACATACTTCAAATAAATATTTTCAGTATACACTAACAGACATGAAGCAGATAAAATTGCAGAAGAGTTTCAATTAAAGCAACGATAGGAGGTTAATACCATTCTTAATCATATTCGTTCAATAGAAGACGTAACTCAAGGTTTTGTTTAGTCCTTTTTGAAATATGGTCCTGGCTTATTCTTAAGATAGGACTTTCTAAGATAGATAGCCCGCTCACGGCGATCATCAGAAGAAATGTCAATCTTTCACACCATAATACAACCTTCACGGCTTTAACCATCATTACTCTATTCCTCTGGCACGAGCGCCTATAATTGCTCTCTTACACTTAGAGTGTCGGCCACCTCATTGGCCTTTCCTGATAGTAATAGTTCCACATAATCAATGTCTTTTGAATGATCTCCAACTAAATTTTCTACCTCATTTCCAATCACTTCTTGTGTGAAAATGCTCTTCCTTACGCTTTGGTGAGAAGAAAGAAAAAAAATCACCATTTTTCCAAAAGTTATTGCCTCGGTCTTTAGAGGTTAACATTGTCACGACTGACTCTCGATCATACTTATGACGTCTTTTATCTTGGGTCCTTCTTGTTTTCACCAATCTCGACCTTCATTGGGTCGATCTATACTTTCTTAGAGGCCAACACGTGCCCACCTGGCATTATTATAATTACGTCATATTTTCTTTATCAAAATTTCTATTCTTAAGAACTTTGAAAATTACCTTTCTTCTTGTAAAACCTCTAAGGTTATCCTTGAATCGTTCCTCCTGTATTCCCTAGATACAGGGCATATCAAAATACCATTTACTAATACTAGAACCATTTTCTAGTACTTCTGAAAAATTTTCCCACTGATCCTTAAAGATTGTTGTTACCTTTATCCTTTCCCATTTCATACTGTCAAAACTCATATTGTCCCTATTAAGGGTGAAATGCCAACCTTTATGCATTCCCCTAGGTTTCATCTCAAGTTATAAAGGTTCCATCCTTAATTGCACCTTTAAAAAGGTACTTGCATCCTTACATGGATAAATCAAGTCATATATCCCTGATAAGGGTTTCTTATTCAATCATTCCCACCTCGATAATTTATACCTAATTTCGCAATAGCATCCTTATTCAAACTGAGGTCAGTCCAAATGGCCCCCAAAAGATAACAACGGTTCTCCGCTTTTCTTTCTTGATTTAGTAATGATAACAGGGATGTTCTGGAAGATATTGGGCATGTTCAACGTAAACTTCTTATTAATAAATCCTCATTCACAACTATTATTATCTCAACAGTTTTCTCAATATTGGGATATCTCTTATACCTGGTGTCTCACAGGTGTTACATATACTTCACATTCTTGAAGGTCACTTCCTTCATCCAATTTCATAATTTCTTACCCTTTTTTGTCTCCTCAGTCTATCCGCGTCTTATTATTTATCCTTCGAACTATCTCAAGGTTTCCTCGAATCCTCCCAACTTAAAGAGGATAACATATATGTATCACTTATGCCTTCAAACTTCGACTTTACCTCATGGTCAATCACCATCACCCTGATGATTACCCACTTCTCTTATCTTTATTGATAGGGTTCCTTAGGATTTCCGCATTCCTAACTCCCTTATCGTTCCTCAACTTTATTTCCTTTATATTCTTTTATACTCTTTCCCCTTTCAGTCTTTTAATTTCGTTTCTCTTACTACCATTTTATGAACCAACACAACATAAGCATTGATTTCAACATCCCGTCATTCTTGATTCATGCCCTTCAAATGAACCTTGATGACTTTCATAACCTAGATTCATTATTCATCATACTTGTCCGCCTCTGGTCTGGTTTTAAAACTTCTACATTATTTCTCTATCTTCCTTAACCTTCCACCAGCGGGTGGCCTCTCTCTTAGGAAGGTAAGTGGCAAAACAATCTTGTATGCTTCGTCAATCATTTAGATCCTAAATGATTCCTCTATTTCCTTTAACCAGGATCCCGCCTTGACTGGGTCAGCTTGTTCCTTGGAACTCTGAGAGCTAATCGACTTAAAGGTCCTGAAAGAATTTCACACCACATTGTTTCTTCAGTGTGGTGTTTGGGGGTAAAAGTATTAGTTTTGGTTAGGCAGGTCTATGAATTGCCTCATAGGAGTACCATCTTGGTGCTTCCTTCCTTGCTCGAGTTCTGTTTTCTCAGTCTAGATAGTTCTTCCTACTCCCCATAATCGGGGTCATCTTATATGTTAAAATCTTTGTTTTCCACTTCATTATGTTATGGGTTCCCTCTTTCTTGATGGCGACCTCCCTGACTATCACATTCAAGGTTTGTCCTAAATCTTATTCCTCGTGGGGGCATAATGCTTGGAACTCTTTATATTTGTCTTACTTACTTTGCTTAAAGTCTTTCCCTTGTTCAGTCCTTACATGATCGTAAATTATGAATTCTCAAGTGTTAGTCCTTACATGACACTCTTAAGTGTTAATAGTGTAATTAACAAAATGAACTTATCACAAACAAACTGATCTGAACTGAAAGGAACGAATATATACATAACCATTTGTTCGAGGATACAACAACTAAACACATGAAAGAGAATTACATCATTTCATCTGATCACATCTATCCTAAAAGTACTACCACAGATAATCACCTAGTCATTAAAAAATTATCATTCATAACTTAGGATAATCCTCCAAAAGCGGTGCTGCATGAAATCCTTGTCTGATCGCTCTGACTCTGCACACTATTATGGATCAAGAAATGCGGGCACACACGACATCCCTAACTTTTTCCATTAAAGCGGTGATGAGGTCTATGATAGTCATAAGTAGAGCTGGATCAATCTGACCCTCAAGATGGCCTCTAGCTGTAATTCGGGTTGTAGCCTCAATCCTGTCCATGCTATAAGCTAATCCTGCCGTAAGTACCCCACCCTCACTCCTTGGTGTAGTAAGTCGATCCATAATATCACTCCTAACATTACGGGCCTCAGACAGGCCACCCAAAGTCATATGATAATCAACGATAAGAGAAGCCTGAATGGTAGCACCTAGCAGTCCATGGGGTGCAGGTGGTGCAGACCCAGGAGATCTAAATAGATAACCAAGCACGGTATCGGGTGACAATGGTGCAGGAGATAAGGTGGCATTTCCTCAGTAGGTGTTGGGCTCTATACAGTGGAGGGAACAGGCATTGGTGGAACCTCATGCATGTCTACAGGAACCTCTAGGAAAGTGTCTGATACTGGTATAATTGGTGTTGTGGAAGGCCCCACTCCTTCTGCCCTCATTATCCTCTGTGCCCTTGGTAACTCTCCATCCTCTAGTGCCACCCTTGTGGCCATCCTAGGTCTGGTAGTCGATGTCACGCCCTAAACATTTACAAAAGACAATATATGAGTAATTATATTAGTTAACAAAAGAAAGTAAATACATCTGAATCCAAGATCTTTACAGTTTAGGGTTTGGAACAGCCCAACACTATTAACTATTACAACCTGATTCCAATATCGAGTCCTCACACACAAAATCACTAAGTACCTGACCACAAACATACGAATCGGCATCACAAGTCTTACGCGCTGTCTGCTTGAATCTAACCATATCTGCTAGCTGTAATATCAGGGTAAGCAAGTAGTGAGCCAAATGCTCAACAAGCGCTATAATATACATAAAGAAGAATAATACATTAACAATGGAATTGAAAGATTCAACAATATAGTATCAAGAGATAAACTTTCAGGATGATGGCATCTTTTATTGTAATAAAACCATTCAAAACCATTTCCTTATCAAAAACCATTTTATGACGCTACGGATTACAGCCGATGATCAGCCGCGAAGTAATCCCGAACCTCGATGGGTTCTAGAACAATAATGGGATCCCTAGGCAACTTTTAATCCTATAAATTAAGAGCAGAAAGGACTTGCGTCTCAGTCCAGATCCACTATCTAAAGAAAATATTTGTCCCTCTTTGGGACTGGAAATCCAAATTTTAACCTTTTATTTTAAAAACTGATGCCAAGTGACGATTAATTTTTTAAACAATGAGCATCTTTATCAAGGGTTCTATATCAACTTTTAAGCACAGGGAATAGGTCCACTAAATTTCAAGGCCATGAACAACTAGACTATACTTTATCAAGGGAATTGCAAGGTTTCTATTCATAAGGAATTTAACAATGCGATTTAGCAGGGTTATCGAATAGTATGAAGGAACTAAGTTAAACTAGGTTCAAGGTAATGGTTCCAAATAAGACATAGGTATTGAAATATAAAGAAGGTGAGCATCAGTTCAAAGTATAACAGAGTATCATGTTTTATGGGTAAGAATAGGGTTATCAAGCAATCATGAATGACTTTTAAGGGATAGCTGACTTTTAGGTATCAAGATAAGGTTACTGAGTATAAATTGCACATGGTTCCACATCACAATTACTTGGTATATTAGCATGGTATGACTTTTGAATTACTTGCATAGAAATCTCCAAGCAAAGTTAAACTACTTGCAATAGATACTTGAGGGTTCATGGCATTTGCATATAATACGAAAGATAGATTTGAAACCATTTGGATCATATATATCAAGGTGAATTAGAATACTCACATCATATATAAAAGCCGGGCTAACACTATCTTGCAGTATAAACAAAAAGGTAGGTTGAAATACTCGCCTTAAGAAAGGCTTGACTTGACTGGCAGGTGGGAGCAACTGGAGCTTCACTCGACTTTATTGAAAAGTTTACCCTCGTCTCGAGAGCCTACACAAAATAATGATATCCTCACAAACTCAACATAATTATAAACCAAAATTACGCACATCGGCACTTAGGCCTATATACACATAAACGCTTATAATTACCTTATAAGCATAATAGTTCACATAGCCACTCATGTTCACATAGCACATTTAAGAAAATAATAATATATCCATACACACTATATTGCATCACTAGGCTTGGATGATCTCACTCCACTTACTCAAGTCACTTAGTAATGCTAAACTAGATAAAATCTTAATATCATCCTAATAAGTCGAAGTGCCTTTTCTAAACCATCAAGTTCTTATGGACCCTGACTTAGGCCTTACACTCTAATGACCTTATACTATCTTACAACTATGATGGTCAACCTAGGTCTCACTAATAAGTGCCCTAAAACTAATGGTTAAGTGATTTTGCTCATTATAGTGATTTCAGGGTGATACCAATGGGTTTATGAGTACAATTGACACCCTTACACTTCAAGTTTACCTCTAAAACTTCTACACTAGAATCTTCTGACCATAAGGTAACTCTCAAACTTGGTGTGGCTCAAGGGCCTATCTTGGGCCTACCTGGGCTTAAGCTTAAAGTCCAATGTTCCCCTGTTTTCTGGATAGAAAAGTGCCATGTTTTGCACTAACTTATGACACATGATTCTAACTCAATTACTATGAACTATGACTGGAAAAATTCCTCTGACACTCTCTCTAACTAGGGCTAACCAAGGCCTAGTGAGGGCGTACCCATGACATGGTCAAAACTCCTCATTTCTAAGTTGCAACAAAATTGTCCCCTGCTGGACATATTCTAAATTTTGGTGTGTGCACCTCACTAAATGGTTGGGTTTCTCTAATTTGTGACTTCTGGACTTAATTATACCCCAATTCTTAACTCCCCGTGGCTTGGGCCTAACAATGCCTAAGAATTGCCCATTCAAAATCAACACAAAACTCACATGCAAATATGGAAAAAAATTCAGGATTCTATCCTAGCCTTTCCACCTTAACTCCCACTTTAAAACCATGAATTAAATCTCAACCAAGGAAAATTTACTACTATAAGATTATAAACTAAGGTCTCAACCAATAATGGAGATCATCCATGTCCTATAGTACCAAAATGTAAAATAAAAATTAACATGCAACTCAAGATTATCACTAAATCAAGTTCGACTAAACAAGAGGGTTATTAGCTCATAAATTCGACTTAAAATACTTAACTACTTCAAAAGATCATACACAATACCTTTTAACAACTAATATCAAGCATAATATCAAGGAAACAATTCGTTTTAAGCACATATAAGGTCGAATTTAACACAAACTAAGCATGCATGTATATATTCGAAAAGAAGAGCATATATAAAATAATTATACTTGAAAATAATGCCCTATCTCTAACATGCAAAGTAGAATATGACTTTACAACTAAATATCAGTAGCATTCAAAGGTTTTAAAAGAGTTTTATTCATGGAAACACTTAGTTTATGCACATAAAAAGTATATCTCATAGAGAACTCTTTAATCCACATGAATTAAGAGTTTCTCTTTGAAGATCACATAAAATCAAGACATGCAAGCATTAAACTTCATCTCCTGAGAATGGAACTTCTTTTAAAGTGTATATTATATGAATGGGTAATGGAATTACACTAGAATGGAAAGGATTTGATGAAGAAAAATTGAAGGGAATGGGGGAAGGGGCTTCGGCCAAATGAAGAAAAAGAGAGGGGGAAGAGAGAAAATTTGAGAGTGAAAATGATGAGCTTGAGTGGAGTGTGGTTTTGGGTTAACTCCTCTCTTAATGGTTCATCATGCACTAATTCAATAGTGGAATTTGGAATTTACTAAAGTACCCTTTTCCAATAACCAAGCAAAAATGCATGCAAGGGTAGTTTAGTCTTTTGGTGGATAGAAGAAGGTTAGTGGGGTATGAATTGTCTGTTATGCCCTTTTAAATTGAATTGGAGGGTATTTGCATGCATGGGCAACTAAGTAATTTGCAATTTAAAAATCAACTAATTTATGTAAAACAATGTTTATAAATATAAATGCACCTCCATAAATCACAAAATAAATATCATAAAATAGCTTATGAATTTAGAAATTTAATGATATAAAATTTGAAAGTTTATTGTTAAGAGATTTTTAAAATCGATTTTTCATATAAAATGAAGTACTTTTGATTATCATTTAAAAATACTAAATGATAAGATTTTCTTTTCGAATTTTTTTTATATAAACTAATACATTAAACACGTAGTTTATAGGCACTTAGTCATATAGACCATCCATATTTATAATTCCATACAATTTAAATTTTAATTATAAACATACAATTATATATAAATAGGGTTTAGAAATACCGGTCGTAACAGTCGCCATGACTACGGTCATCAATTCCTCAGCGGTCCTCTCTTTATTTTCGTCAGGATCCTCCACGAGATCCTCCTTAGCAACAATCCCTTCTGGGATAACATCCTCAACCGCAACATTCTCAATATGAATCTCATCCGGTCCCTCGTTAGGGTACTCTATCAGATTCACAATCTGATCTCCAACATGTAATAAAACATCCTAATGTTGATGCTCCTGAACCTCAGGGATCGGTGCCCCGCTGCCCTATACGATAACGAACTATGTTACTATCATGATATTTATAAAGGTTCCTGTAAGGGTTGTAACTGTCAGTACTATGTTAGATAATCCGACTATGAACTTGGAAAGAGTTCTTATTATCTTAGTGAACTTATCATTTTAACGACGACGCATCATCTTTGAGGTTTATAACTCTGGGCTCTGATACCATTTCTGTAACACCCCCAAATCCGGGGTCGGGGATCCGGGTTGTCACGAGTTCCATTTCACTTAACAACACTTAATCTAAATAAACAACCAATTACTACGTACTGTGACCCCACAATATACACACACACCACAAGTTATAGTCTCAGAGATGAATACCAAAATAACACAAGTCATTTATTCCATAATTATAAGTCATTACACCTCAAAAAGGGTTTCTGAATAAATTTACATAATCCTTGCCATTATTACAATTCATAATATACATAAGTTTGGTACATTAACAGGTGAAAACCTAGTCTATTGGTAGTTCCTACCTCAGCTACAACGACATCAACACCTACAGGAAACTGCGGAACGTTTCCTATCCGCTTGTGAATTAGGAGCTTGGTCCCGTTCATCTTGTCTATCTATTGTTGTGTGATGAAAGAAGAATGCAAGAGTGAGCAACAAGCCCACCGAAATAATATGTATAATAATTAACAATATATGAGCATTCTCATAGTACTCATGAAAGTCTTGGTCAAGCAGAAATGAACCAAGTTTGATATCTTAATACGACGAAGTCACAAAATATTCAGTATATATACATATATACTTTTCAAAATCTTTGAAATTCTCTAACATGTATAATATACACAGAGTTCCGGTTTATAACTGTATAAAAATATCGTTGCAAGGTGATCTCATACACCTAACCTTGTCTCAACATTTTTCTGAAAATCTTTGTCATGCATAAGATAATCATTAACTAGATATAAGTTGAAAAGATGAAGTTACCAGATACTCCAATATACTTATATCTTTTCTGAATACTACTCGAACTACCACCGTTCAAGCTATAATCAGTTTCAAAAGTTCATCACATAGATGAGACTACAAGATAAGACTTGAATATATTCAATCATTGAAATATCATTTGAAAGAATGAAGATACGAGATACTTCATTAGTATCGATATATATATATATATACACATTTCATACACTCTTCTGCTATGGAAGTATAAGCAGAGTTGTCATTCCCAAGAATTTTGGAAAGAAGAAACTTTGGCATAAACCTGATATCTTGCTGATCAGGACAAGATATAAATTAAGGCACCTTTTCTACTAGTAATGGATGAATCCCCCACTGGTCATCACCCTGGTTACATTAGGACCTTATGCTGGACTGGCACTCAGCCACTTATGCATTGATGGACTCCCACTGAGCCACTTACACTTTCATGGACCCCCATTGAGCCCATGTTCCTTATGCCGACGCATTTCGATTGGGCTTACTTCCCGAATGTTGGGCAAGTAATCAAACTCTTTTATCAAGTTAGCAACTTCGTTGCTCCAAAAATACACCACGGAGCCGGATCCCTTAGGTTTTGAGCGAGTATTTAAATCCCCTTCGAAAGGAAGATCTTAAATCTGAAAATGGGTTTTGGGATCCGCTCTAACTTTTAAAATCATTTTGAAGACTCGAAAACATTTTAAAGAATGTTTAGAGTAATGATGATTTAATAAAATAAATCATTCTCGATATGTTAGAATATATATGAATATTATTATTTAAATAATATTCCCATAAGGATAATCTTTATAAAAATAATTGAAGTAAAAGTTTTAAAACTCATACTTGAAACAAATAATAAATAACAAAAGATATACTTATACGAAAGTACGATCCTTATTTGAATAATCGAAAAGAAATTTGATTATTATTTAAAACCATCGAATATATTTTATTTGATTAATAGTTATAGAAAACTATATATATATATATAAATATACATATATTATACTCAGGAACATCGACTCCCGGTTTAGAAAAATGTTCACCTTTGGGTCCCCTATACTAAGGGTATACGCAACTACTGCTTATCTCTAGCGTAGGTATTATGCAGTTTATAAGCATTTGAATTGATAATAGAATATCTAGATTACAAAACAGGCATGCATATAAATATCATATCAACATGCTCCAATATATCGCAAGACTTTGCTAATAATAACCATGCACTTATCTCAAGATAATGCATCAATATATTACATCACAACAACAGTATGACGGGTAGAAAACTTGTCTGAGCGTTCCGGGATAGACTTAAGCTTAGAGTGGGTCCGGTAACCTATGAACAATAATATAAGTCGGATTTAAACCACGGTCGCTTAAGAAACTAGTCAAAAGTCACTCATACCCTAACGGTCGCTTATACGCTTAACGATTTGCGTTAATCGCTTACCCTCGACTCCACTAATTTAGTAAATTAACTGTTACGAATTTTAAGGAAAATCTTTTGTGAATAATCTACCAACTGACCAGTTAATCTTACATAATTTTTTCGTACTCCAATTAGTCATTTAAGGACCTTAATCAAGGTTTCAAAGTAAAGCGAGGGGTAATGGTTTGCTCGCGAAATGTTGTTACTTAAAACGGTCGTTTCTCCTAAACCGTACATCGGATCCAAGCGAACCACATATAAAAACGAAGCTTACGACAAGATCTAGCTAAATATGGAAAAGGTACAGATTGGTCAATGAGCTTTCTGTCCCGAACACACTATTAGAAATCTGTTAATAGACATCGCCCTTTAGACATCGGTTGTTGGTGCAACCGATGTAAAACAGTACTATCAACATCGGTCCCAATAAAAGCGATGTCTATGATTTATATAGACATCAATTTGTAGTTCAACCGATGTCTAATGTAAGCTGGATAAAAAAGCACGCTAAATCAGCCAGTGTCTTTTCTTGTTTATATTTTAAGTAGTGTATATGTTCCCCCCCCCCTCCAAATTTGTTTCCCCCCATAGACAAATTCACTTCCCCCAAAATATTTCACCCACATTCCCCCCAAATAAAAAATAAAAAACATAAAACTAAAAACTAAAAATATAAAACTAAAAACTAAAAAACATAACTCCCACATTCTCTCACCCCGACTCTCCCAACCACTCTCACTACTCTCCAACGAACTCTCACTACTGAAGCAATCGAAGCCATTTGAAGATCACAATCGAAGTCACAAACTGAAAGAATCGAAGCTACTAGGTTTGAAGCTCACAATCGAAGCTCAATTGAAGCTCTAATCGAAGCTAGGGTTGAGTCGAAGCTGGGTTTGAGCCGAAGCTAGGTTTGAGTCGAATCGAAGCACCAACTCCTTTGCTCTGGGTTTGGTAATCTCTCTATGAACCCTAATTTTGTTCGAACTTGTTTAGTTGGGGATTTTACAAATTGGGAATTTTAAAAATTGGGGATTTTTGGACCAATTAGGTATGATATTGTATGGTATGATATTGTATGGTATGATATTGTATGTTTAAATTAGGTATGATGTTGTATGGCATAATATTGTATGTATCTGCATGTCTTTATCTTTATATGATGTGTATGATATTGTATGTTTTTTCTGTTTTTAAGTGATAAATGTATGATATTGTATGTTTATCTTTATATTGTATATTTGTTAACTTCTTTTGGTTCTGAAAATTTAATTATAGTGTTTGTTCTATTGATTTTGTGTATAAATTTTGGTTTTGGTCTTTATATGTTATTGGTTTTGGTATGTTGCATAGTGTGAAGCCAACTTTATGTTTAAAAACATCACCGACAACTTAAGTTTAGGACTCATAATTGCAATGTTTCACTCTTGCTCTAAAAAGTAACAGACTTCCATGGATTTTCTTTTTTTCAAAATTATCCTTTACTCTTTTCCTTGTGTACTAAATTACTTGAACACATAGTTAATTACTTGTGCACCTTGACTTGAACACATAGATAATGTAATTATTTTTATAATTTTCTTTTTGTAAATCTGTAGTGTTATCATTAGTAGTGTACTAGTGTGAATTGATAAGTGCATCCTTTATTAGTAGTGTAGTAGTGTCCTGTTTTATGTCCTGCATCTAACCTAATAAGAATTATAATTATAAATTAAATACACAATTGCACCAAGCAAGTTAATCATATATTAAATTATCTCGATATATTTTTAACCAAAATAACATGAGTAACAATTGTTGTAAATAATGTGTAAGCTATGTAGTTGTGTAGTATATGATATTGAACTTATAATCAAGTGTACATGTCTATATATGGATAAATCATGGATGCGCGCTGATTGGGATTCATTAGAGTATGAGATCGGGGTTGAAAACTTTCTAATATACACCAAAGAAAACTGTAAAGATCCTAAACTAATACCCTATCCATGTGCACGTTGCTGTAATTTCAAAAAGTTCTCTATGAAAATCATTAGAGGTCATTTATATGAAAATGGCTTTAGTTTGGGGTATGTAAACTGGATTTGGCATGGGGCTAGTGCCAATCCTAGGTCATCTGCCGTTAGCACAATGCCGACTCCCTCTTTGGTGAATATAGAAGAGAATATCGAAGAAAATATTGGGGCATCAGAAGTAGGTGATATTTGTGAAGCAACATATAATCGGGGTAATTTGGGTGATGATTGTGATATAATTTGGGTGATATTTGTGAAGCAGCATGTAAATGCATGTAAACACCTTGTGTATTATATGTTTAACTTGCTTAAAATCTCTAATTTTACCAATATACAAAACCTACTGACAGCTTCTACTTGTAAATTATGGTTAATACATCAGTCAGTTTAACAAAAATGATGTGTAAAGATATCTTTTACATCAGTTACTAACCGATGTTAAAAAGTGGGACTTTTCTTTACACCAACGAAGACATCGGTTCCATTTTTTTCAGACAACGGCTAATAACTGATGTCTATTGACATATTTCTAGTAGTGACACTAAGTACAAGCAGTTGAATAAAAACGGGCATTACGAAGGCTATATTTACGTGATTACCAATGTTTATACTATTCCAATTAACCACAAACCAACTCTTAACCATCAATACAACCCAACTTCATCTAAACCTTATCACATCAATCCTTAACCTCAAGATTTTCCAACTCATTCAATCACAAACATGAGCTACTAACTATACTTAAGATTCATTAACCAACAACCAAGATTCATAACCCAAAATCACTACAAATCCAACCAAACTTTAAACAAACAAGAATCATACTTCTCATAAACTATATTAAGCATAACAACTCCTAATTACTCAAAAGTAAAGCTAGGGTATGAGGTTTTACCTTCTTTGGTGAGTAGAAGTAACTAAGAAGCTTGAAATAGCCCTTGAAAGTCCTTACCGAAGCTAGCTCTAACCAAAAACATAAGATCAAAAAATTTTAATTCTTGAGAACACTATTCACTATCTTCTTCAATGTTTTATTGAAAAAGATTGTGAAGGAATTTGTGGCTTAGATTCCTAGGATAGTCATAACTAAGTACAAAGGACCTAGGATAATTACCTTACAAAATAACAAAGCTTGGATCTTGAGTTTATAATTTTTCTCTTGTTTGAAATGGGAAAAGCCGAGAGCTTTTTCTCTTGGAAGCAAGAAGTCAACTTTGATTTTTTTGTGTTATGAATTGTTGGTTGCTTTTCCTTTTTGCTTTGCTACTTTGAGGATTTACCATGGTAAATTATACTTGGCCAATAATCATCCAACAAAACAAATTTACTTGTCATGCTTATGTCATCATGATTGTGTCATCTTTTAACGAATGCCTTCTCCTTGTGGTGTGATGACATCATCATCCACTAATCTCTTTGATTAACCCTTAATTACTTGGCTAATGACCGTTTATCTGTTATACGGTTTGCTTAACTTTCGTTCTCGTTCGTCGTTTGAGGGATCATATCCAGGATCTTATTACTTGGGTAATTGGGTTCCCCTATCATTTCTCAATATTTTATATTCCTTTTATGATCCTCTCTTATACTCCTTGAATTTTAAATCATTTTAATCATGTTACCTTATACTCAATTCTTTCAGTATCTGGTGGATTTTTGGGAAAAAATCAAAGTGTCCGAATTCAAATTCCGATGATCTTTACATACCCTCATATACATTATGGAGTGCTAATATGATCTCAGAGAATCCATTAAAGAACCCCTTCATAGGGTGGTCTGACAATTTTTATTAATCAGCAATATCAACAACAGTTACTATTCATCAGGGTTTCAAAATTTTCCAAAAATTGGGGTTTTTACAATTACTGTGACAAGGTTGCGAGCATTATATGGTGTATGTAATAGATAGAAGTCAGGAGCCAGCAAAACTCGAAGATATTCTAGTAGTCAATGAGTTTCCAGACGTGTTTCCAGACGAGTTATTAGGACTTCCTCCATGTGACGGCCTCAACCCCGGGGTCAGGAGTTGATGTCACGAACATCAATAAACCACAATTATAATACAACCAACGCATGCTTATTTCAATACAAACACAACCCCATCACAAGATCTTTTTCAGGTTCAAGTATGATTTAGGTTACACACTTAATACAACCCAACTTACTTAAAATAACCTGACACAACTAACTTTTTACAACAACTTAACAAACCACATCTGGTCTGACACACCCATCTCAGAGGAGCCTGATACAGGAGGAACTGGAATCTGGCCCTGCCTATGACGAAGGGGTCTCTTAGGCAACTGCAATAAATAAATGTACAAAATATTTTTCAAGAGTGAGCGATCAATAGCTCAGCAGTACCGCTATATGAATAACAAGTAAAACAATTTATGATTAATAATTATGGGAACATAATTCATAACTTGTTACAAAACAAGTAAAACAAGTGTAAACTGGATATCAACAACTAGCATGCTCTATAAAATAATAACATCAGTCATGTGTTGTGCAAATACCAGAGTTCAATTTTAGTATGCTATTTTCATTTTCAAATCATCAGTTCCATTACAGGAACCACAAAACCATCTGTCCCATTACGGGGACCGCAAAACCATTTGTTCCATTACGGGAACCACAAAATCTCGCTCGGATATAAACTGGATGATCAATGATGAGACAACTGATCAGGCTATCATCACTAGGCGGCTCCATCTGCCATCCCATAAAATTTATTCTGGAACTCAGAGACAAGCTAGGTCTCTGTCACGCTGGACTAAGTGGTTTAAATAGGGTGCGCAACCAACTTAGCCTCTTACGCCATCTTCCTGGCCGTTACGGGCCACTTGCGCAAGCTCATCCAATTATCTGATCTATTTTATCCAATTTTCAAACCACTTATACCTATCTCTTTTCAAAACAGTTCTATCAAAGCACACTTTCCAAAACCTTTCCAATTTATTCACAATTTAGAGATAGGCATTTTTAGAAGTTACTTTTCCCCAAACCATCAGTTAACAAAACATTTTTTAAACATAGGGGATACATAACTTAAAACCTTCTGGTTCCAGTACGAAATTTAAATCAACAGTTATTCATATATTACTGAACCATAAAAGATATGGTCAGGGTTACTTGCCTCAATACGCTTTAACAACTATTACTGGCTGGCTTTGAACCGACCTGGATGCTCGGGCTTTCGATTGGGACTTACGAAACCGAAACACCGTAAATTAGACGACCGAATATGCTTGACATATCCTCTCTAATAATCTACCCATATGTTATCAAAACCCGACTCGTAATTATACGCATTATTGTAATACACGTAACAATCAGGGTTCACGTTCTTTAAAGTCGGTTCGGTATTTATTCTTGGAAAATACATATACCCGTTATTTTTGAAAATTCGGGTTATTGGATATTTTTGGCAAAGTATTTCACCATAACATACAATTAGATTTTGTATAAGGTATTTATATATATTCGTTCGATATTTCCGATATTTACTGGATATCTTCCCGTATTTCCGGAATTAATTCTTCAGAAATCGGGCAGCGTTTTCTCTATTTATCGGACTATCCCGTCAAAATATAATCGACGTCACAACAAAAAATAATCCACAATTCACATTCCCAATCACCTATACAAATTTCAATTATTAATTATTATTATTATTATTTTAAATTGTAGGAGTCAAAAATATTCATCACCGTCCACCGTCGGCTCGCCAAGGCTCATCGCCGATGGCGGTAAAATTCGTAGGTTCCCGTTTATATCGGGCTTTCTACGCGAATTTCACCAATTAATATAAATTGTTCCCGCACGAATAAATTTATATCATGAAACTTTAATCAAATAAATCCTGTAGAAAATAAAATAAAGTACAATTAATAAAATCTCAATCCAGCCAAGAAACACGTGCACAATATGCGAGAATACATCTAGTTGGAAAAACACAGCAAAAACCGGAAAATTATTAACTCAGGTTGAAACAGGAAGGCACACAACACACACACTCACAGAGACTGTACTCACACACACAATCATTACATATACATAGAAACGTACACACGGCAACACATATATACAACATATATGTACAGACGACACACACACGAGTTCACACGCGCCAGATGCTTCGCCAGAGAAGCGAAGGGCGGCGACAAAAACATAGCGGCAACAGAGAAGAAATTACCAGGAACAAAACAATTGCGGAAAAAGGGACACAGGGAGGGTGAAACAGAAGGGAGAAGAGAGATTAAGAGAGAATCGGGAGAGAAAAAAACAGAGGCGCGAGAGAGAGAGACGTGAAAGAGGTTGAGCAGGAGGGATAAAGAGAGAAAATGATGAGAATCCTTATCTGATTTTATTCTGTGATTACCCCGAATTTGATACCGCAATTATCAATTTAACGAACAACTTACGGGTAAAATAACCCAAAATTTTACGAAAATAGCTTTAAAATTCTCGGGGTAATTAAAAAGTAATAATATAAAGTTTTCATAATTTTTAAATCATTTTCGGAAAGCGCATCAGACCCGTATTTTATAATTTAACGAACAAACGTGCGGGTGAATTTCCGAAATTTTTTTGAACTAATTTTAAAATTCTCAAAATATACAAAACTTGAGAAAATATGAGTTTCGTAATTTTTGAAGCATTATGGAATTAAATACTGATTCACATATAAATCCAATCAGAAAATCATTTAAAGACAAATAATTAATGAAATATTGATTTCTAAATTTTATAAAATCCCAAAAATCATTATTGAAATATAAAACCATAAAAATAATTTTAGAGATACACCAATATTTTTGAAAATAAATACTCCATAAAAATAATACGATTCAACAATTAATCACAAAAATAATTTACGTTTACCACGGAGCACATACAACTAATCTCAAATACAACACCCAACTAACAGAACCATAACATATTTTATTTATTCACTAATTACACTTTAATAATTACAAATATACGAGTCGTTATACTTTAGATAGAGAAATTGAGTTTGCAATCGACTTAGCACCTAGAACAGAGCCTGTGTTCAAGGCCCCATACAGGATGGCACCAGTTGAAATGAAGGAATTGGCGAAGCAATTGTAAGAGTTATTGGAAAAAGGAGTGATTAGACCTAGTGTATCCCCATGGGGTGCACCAGTGTTATTTGTTAATAAGAAGGACGTAAGTATGACATTATGCATCGACTATCGGGAGCTCAACAAGCTCACTATCAAAAATAAGTATCAATTACCTCGAATCGATGATTTGTTTGATCAGTTAAAAGGATCAAAATACTATTCTAAGATTGATTTGAGATTCGGGTATTACCAATTGAAGATTAAACCCGTGGTCGCACGAAAGACAACTTTCAGAACTATGTACGATCATTATGAATTTCTACTAATGTCTTTTGGATTGATCAATTCCCCAGTAGCATTTATGGACTTGATGAACAAAATCTTTAAAGAATATCTGGATAAGTTTGTAATTGTGTTTATAGATGAAATCTTGATTTACTCAAAGTCAACAGAGGAGCATGCATAGTATTTAACGATATCTTTGGAAATTTTTACAAGGGAGAAGTTATATACTGAGTTTTAAAGTGTGAGTTTTCGTTGCAATTGATGATATCAAACACATCAGAAGCATCGACGGATGATGACTACAAGCATCAAAAAATGATGACTATAATCATCGACGGATGATGACTACAAGCATCGACGGATGATGATGACATCGACGGATTTTGATAATTGACGGATAATGATATCGACAGATGATGAAATCAGTATATGTCATATCAGTTGATTTTTTAGAAGGAAAAAAATATGAACTCAAGGCGGTGAAGGACTTTTTCTCAGAAGCAATTGTATAGGTTTCCTTGTTGTTAATATGTTAGGAATATGTTGTGAACTTGATGATAAGTTCAATAAAACACCTTAATAGATTTAACTTAGTGTTTTGTAACTTTCAACGGATGATCATTTCAACATCCATTGAAAGAGTAGTTTATGCATAATAAGATCAGTAGCATATTTCTGCATACTTAAATAGCTTAGTGAACTAGATCTTTGAGATATATCTAAGTCATGTTGACTACTAGATTGATATGCAAGATAGGATGGTTAATTGTAAATAGATGATGCCTTGAAATCTTATATAAATGAAATGGAGTTAACTGTCAAGGAAATAGTCTCAACGGGTGATTCTCAAAGCTTCAACGGATGCTCAGATAAAGCTTCAACGGATGATCAGCCAAAGTATCAACGAATGATCATCCACTGTTTCAACGGATGATTCAATGAAGTTTCAACAGATGTTTAAATTCGAAAGAGCAGTTGATAGTGACTTGACAGTCACATGCATTGATTGTATGCAATTGGAATGTGGCATCTGAAAGGAATATGTCCTAAGTCCAATCATGTATTAGGATTTAGGAATAACTTTTATGTAATCTATTTTGATTTCATTGATATTAATAAAGACTTGTTTTGCTTTTATTACGGGCTTTATCTATTTACGTGTTTAAATAAGATATACCATAGTTTAGAGTAAGATTTTTATGGATTATGATGAGATCATAATAGTGAGACCTAAAAAGATGATAACTCTAAACTTAAATAGTTCTGGTCGTAGGATTACTAACTGGTAATTAATAATCCACAAAGATCGGTACATACTATGCTTGCTTCATTATGAAGGATGTCTGTTCTCATAGATATTTGTGTGGTGACACTATAGCTAGTATGTAGGTGCTTATTATAGAATAAGTTCACTGAACATGACTCGCCCAGCTGAACAACTGATGGAGTTCACTCACGTGTCAGCAGTTGTTCGCTTAGTGATAGTTGTACAAGTATCCTTAGACTTGAGGTCATCATAGTCATCTTGTGTACACTGAACTATGCTTTGGTTTAGTTCTTAGTCTCCAGGGACAATTATTAGGGCTCTTCTGGGTATAGGAATTTGTACACGAAGATAGTGTATGATCAATAAAGGATCTACCCCTTCCAGTGAAGGAAGCGAATGTTCAAGGCTGATCCACTTATGCTAGTTCAGGAATCTCTGGCCAGAGTGAATGAAATTAGAAAGGAGTTTCTAATTTGCATAGAACTACGCATAGTAAATGGTAAGCAAGTGATTGAATTAGATAGGCTTGACACGAGATCCATGCCTTGTATTTAATCGGGACATTGTAGGGTAGAAGGAGTTTATTGTACGGTAACTATTCACTGAATAGGTTCTTGGTATTCTAAGCAGTGAATTCATATTATCCGGATAGTCACGATATGCTGAGAAGTATCCCTCACGATGTAGAATAAATGTGATTAATTAATTAATCATATTTAATAAATTAGAGAATTTATATAAATAATGATAAAATAGTTTTATTATTATTTATTTCTACTACCGGCTTAATATTGAACCTACAGGGTCACACCATAAAAAGAGAATGATTTAATGGTGGAGGAATTAATTAATAATGGCTAATAATTATTTATTTATTTATGAAATAAATAATTAATTGGAAAATTTAATAATTAATTAAATGAGATTTAATTGATTATAAATTAATTAAGAAAAGTTCTTAATATTATTAATTAAAGGATTTAATTTTTGGAAATTAAATTAAGAGAGAGAATTATTTCTAAAGTGTTTAGAAAAATGATTAATGATTAAAAGGTGTTTTAATTATTAATGAGAATAATAAATGGGATAATAATAATAATATTTATGGGAAAATTTCAGCTGAAAATTTTGCCTATAAATACACTATTATAGACCCTATTTTATTCTAACCCACATCGAAACTCGAAAACCCAAAAAGTTTGGAAAACCCAATTCTCTCCACCTCCTTCCTCCTCCTTAACATCGTTTTCTTGGTGGATACCGGTGGAGTGCTTCACACTTGAGGAGCAACTGCTAAGGATCTCTGATCGTTGTCTCCGAATTATTTTAAAAGGTTAGATTCGATCCCTCGAATTTTTATTCACGATTTATATGCTTTTATTTGGATTTTATATGTGTAAAAGTGTTTTGCCATGCTCCCGCTGTGTTTAAAATCTAATAATGGTATCAGAGCATAGGTTGTATGCATATAGATCTGTGGTAAAAATTTCAGAATTTTATGTGCTTGTATGAATTAATTATGATTTTTACAAGTTATATCATGGATTAATTTTGTCTGATGAGAAATCGTTTCTCAGAATAATTTTGAATGTTGATCTGGGTTCTACAAGTGTTGTAGATCGTCTGGGTATTTTTTTCATATTTTTAGGATGTATAGATTTTTTATTATGAATTTTTGAAGTTCTTACAATTAAATTCGTAATTAAATAAGTAAATATATGTATATATAGTATATATATATATATATATATGTTTATATACATCTGCTATGTTTGTACTGCACTGCTATTTGTCTGCTGCTGCACAGAAAGATCGAGAATGTCAGGCTGTCAGGTCTGACTTGCACGGAATTCGAGAAAGGGCGGCGGCGGCTGCTGAAAAACCAAAAAAAAATAGGGGTGTAACACATTCCGGGAATGCGTTACACACCTGTGGCGCATTCACGGAATGCGTTACACCCTTTAATGGCTTAAAAGGGGTGTAACGCATCACCGGAATGCGTTACAGGGCTTGTAACGCGTCACCGGAATGCGTTACAGCCCTTCTGTTGATTTTAAAATTGATTTTCTGGGAGTTTCGTAACTCCGTTTTGGGCGTGCAATATACCGTTGGATTCGTTTTTCTGAGACGGATCTAATGGAGTGATCAATTTTAGTTTATATAAAAGTTTTGAACTGTTTATATTCCATGAAGTGTTTTAAAGCTGTTTTTGATTGTTTGAATTGATTTTAAATGCTTCATGTGATACATAGAGATGTATAATGCTTAGTTCTATATGCTAGATGATATAAAATGCCTACCTTGATGTTTATTCCGAGGCGTTTGTTAGACAACCTAGTATAGTGAAATTGTTTCATAACCTTAAGAATAATATTATGAATACAATCATGAGATTCTTGTGTTTATGAAACACGTAATTGAATATGAATTTTCGATATGAGAGAAAGGATGATTCTGTCAACAACAGATTTCTATCTGTAAGAAAGGGTTATTATGTGACGCCTCTTGACAATGCTCCACCCGATCTGGGAATCATCTGATTATTGATTATTAATTTGAAATATTTAATTTAAAAGGAAGAATCTCTTTATAATATGATTATGATTGTAACGTAATATAATCCCTCTAAAATTAAATAATATCAAGTAGTAATTGGCCAATGACACAACGGGCTTGTGTCGGTCATAGCCTTCCAACATGATAGAAAAGTAGTTCTTATTTTTGAATCATTGTCGGTTCGTGCTACAGCCGAGGGCTTTGATTTCGAAATAAGAAATACTTGTCTATTACATAGAGATATGTACATTGAATAAGAATCTAAAGGTCGGTACGTGCTACACCCGTGGGCCTTTGGGGACTGATTCAACTGTACGGAATATTGGGTTAGACTTGACTTAGAATATTGAGTTTGTCGTGCTACAGCCGAGACTCAATTATTCAAGAGGCTAAAGTTTGATTAGGGAATAACATGAGATGTAATTGACAAGAGTTGTCTGCCTATTGAACATTACATGGCGGTTCGTGCTACAGCCGGGGTTGTGTAATGGAATGTAGGATCCCTATTCCCACTAGCATTATGAATGCTTAATTTTTCACGTAGGGGGTTGAATAAATTAGATAAACTAGTGGGAGCCACTTATGAATAAAGACCCGATTCATATAGTGTTTTTAAAATGAAATTGAATATTTGCTAAGTGTTGTTATGTGTTTATCATTTATAGATTTATAATATACATTATGTCTTCTGCACTATCACTCAGGAGCATACTAGATGCTCATAAATTGACTGGTCCTAATTCTGCTGACTGGCTTCGAAACTTGAGAATTGTTCTCAGGATTGAGAAGCTGGAATACGTGATTGACTCACCTAAGCCTACTGAACCTGCTAGTGATGCACATAATGATGAACATGTTGTGTATCGTAAGTGGATAAATGATGCAAATGTTACTCAATGCATCATGCTAGCTTCCATGAACATTGAGCTACAGAAGCAACATGAGCATATGGATGCTCACACTATCCTAATGCATCTAAAAGAGTTGTATGATATGGCGGGGAGGACAGCTCGATATGAGATATCGAAGGAGCTGTTCGGGTGTAGGATGTCTGAGGGATCATCTGTGAATGACCATGTACTTAAGATGATCAATTTGATTGAACGTCTTGGACAACTTGGTTTTGCCATGGATGGGGAGCTGAGCCAAGACTTGGTCTTGCAATCGCTTCCGAGTTCATTCCCGCAGTTTGTTGTGAACTTTCACATGAATAAGTTGGATGTCAGCCTGCCTGAACTCCACAACATGTTGAAGACTGCGGAATCGAATTTTCCCCCTAAGAAGAGTTCTGTTCTTCTAATTGGTGAAGGTTCCAATCCTAAGAAACAGAAGAGGAACCCTTCCAAGAAGAAGAAAGTAGGTGAGAAAACGCCGGTTCCACCAAAAGCTGAAGACCCCAAGAGCAAAGTTGTTTGCTTTCACTGTAACAAGGTGGGGCACTGGAAGAGGAACTGCAAGGTTTACCTTGCAGAATTGAAGAAGAAGAAGGGTAGTGATACTACCGCTTCTGATTCAGGTATGTTCATGATAGAAATGAATATGTCATTAAATCAAATTTCTACTTGGGTATTAGATACCGCCTGTGGTTCTCAAATCTGCAATTTGTTGCAGGGACGAAGGAGAAGTAGGACTCTTGAGGAAGAGGAGGTGATTCTACTGATGGAAATGGAGCAAGAGTTGCTGCTGAAGATGTAGAATCATTTCATTTACATAGGCCTACGGGCAAGACTATTGTTTGAAATAATTGTTATTTTGTTCCCTCGATTGTGAGGAATATTATTCCCATGTTAGACGTGGCTGGATTTTCATTTATTATTGAAATAATGAATGTTCTATTCTTAGAGATAATATTCTTTATGGATGTGGTGCTTTAAATAATGGTCTGTATATATGTGACATAATTTATTTCAGATTGAACAAACTAATAAAAGAAAAGGGATGATGAAAATCTCACTTTATAGTGGCATTGCAGTCTCCGTTTAGTGGACATGGAGAGAGGGCTACAGATTTGCTAGGAATGGTACACACAGATGTATGTGGACCAATGTCTACGCAAGCCATGGGTGGATTTTCATACTTCATTACTTTCATAGATGATAGATCTGGATTCGGATATGTGTTTGATGAAACACAAGTCTGAGGCCTTTGAAAAGTTCAAAGAATATAAGTATGAAGTGGAGAAACAACCAAACATAGTATTATAACTCTTCGATCAGATCGAGGTGGTGAATACTTTAATGGAGTGTTTCTAGATTATCTCAAAGTAAATGGTATAGTCTCCCAGTGGACGCCTCCAGATTGGTATCTGAAAGGAGAAATCGAACTTTGTTAGACATAGTTCGGTCCATGATGAGCTATGCAAATCTTCCAGTATTCCTATGGGGTTATGCATTGGAAACCTCAGCATATTTACTGAATAAGGTGCTTTCCAAATCTGTTCCTCAAACTTCGTATGAGATATGGAAAGAAAGGAAACTGAGTCTTAAACACGTTAAGATTTGGGGATGTCCAGCTTATGTCAAGTAAGTTGACCCAGATAAGCTGGAATATCGATCCGTAAAATGAGTTTTGTGGGATATCCTAACGAGACTTTAGGGTATTACTTTTACACCGATCATCGGGTGTTTGTCTCCAGACATGCTACCTTCTTGGAAAAGGAGTTTATCCTTGAAGGAAACAGTGGGAGCAAAATTGAACTTGATGAAGTTCAAGAAGCACAAACTACTACGGATCAAGTGTAAACACCTGTTCTGACTGAACAACTTTTTGTGGAACAGCCCATTCATAGATCAGGGAGAGTGTATCGCCAACCTGAGAGGTATTATGGCCTTGTCATTGAGAATGACAATGAGTTGTCGATCATTGATGATGACGACCCTGTGACCTATAATGAGGCTATGAGTAGTGTTGACTCAGAGAAATGGCATAGTGCCATGAAATTCGGAAAGAAATCTATGTATACGGGATACAAAAGAATGATTAGAGCAGATGGCCAGGTGGAGACCTTTAAGGCCAGGCTTGTGGCAAAAGAATTCAAACAAAGGCAATGGATTGACTTTGATGAAACCTTTTACCTGTAGCCCTGTTAAAATCAGTTCGGATTTTGCTTGCGAATGCTGCTTACTATGACTATGAGATCTAGCAATTAGCCAGATGGTTTTTTTTTCAAGAGAAATGAAAACCTAGTGTGTAAGCTTTTGCGAACCATATGTGGTTTAAAGCAGGCTTCTCGAAAGATGGAACATTCGTTTTGATGAGACAATCAAAGAGTTTGATTTTATCAAAAACGAAGATGAACCATGCGTCTACAAAAGGGTTAGTGGGAGCGCGGTAACATTTCTTGTATTGTATTGAATTAGAGTTGACACACATAATAACATAGCAGACCCACTCACAAAGCTACTTTATGAAAGTCACTTTGATCGTCATAAAGACAAGATGGGTATTAGATACCAGAGTGATTGGCTTTAGTACAAGTGGGAGATTGAAAGGAATATGTCCTAAGTCCAATCATGTATTAGGATTTAGGAATAACTTTTATGTAATCTTTTTTGATTTCATTGATATTAATAAAGACTTGTTTTGCTTTTATTACGGGCTTTATCTATTTAAGTGTTTAAATAAGATATACCATAGTTTAGAGTAAAGCTTTTTATGGATTATGATGAGATCATAATAGTGAGACCTAAAAAGATAATAACTCTAAACTTAAATAGTTCCTGGTCGTAGGATTACTAACTGGTAATTAATAATCCGCAAAGATCGGTACATACTATGTTTGCTTCATTATGAAGGATGTCTGTTCTCATAGACATTTGTGTGGTGACACTATAGATAGTATGTAGGTGCTTATTATAGAATAAGTTCACTGAACATGACTCGCCCAGCTGAACAACTGATGGAGTTCACTCACGTGTCAGCAGTTGTTCGCTTAGTGATAGTTGTACAAGTATCCTTAGACTTGAGGTCATCATAGTCATCTTGTGTACACTGAACTATGCTTTGGTTTAGTTCTTAGTCTCCAGGGACAATTATTAGGGCTCTTCTGGGTATAGGAATTTGTACACGAAGATAGTGTATGATCAATAAAGGATCTACCCCTTCCAGTGAAGGAAGCGAATGTTCAAGACTGATCCACTTATGCTAGTTCAGGAATCTCTGGCCAGAGTGAATGAAATTAGAAAGGAGTTTCTAATTTGCATAGAACTACGCATAGTAAATGGTAAGCAAGTGATTGAATTAGATAGGCTTGACACGAGATCCATGCCTTGTATTTAATCGGGACATTGTAGGGTAGAAGGAGTTTATTGTACGGTAACTATTCACTGAATAGGTTCTTGGTCTTCTAAGCAGTGAATTCATATTATCCGGATAGTCGCGATATGCTGAGAAGTATCCCTCATGATGTAGAATAAATGTGATTAATTAATTAATCATATTTAATAAATTAGAGAATTTATATAAATAATGATAAAATAGTTTTATTATTATTTATTTCTACTACTGGCTTAATATTGAACCTACAGGGTCACACCATAAAAAGAGAATGATTTAATGGTGGAGGAATTAATTAATAATGGCTAATAATTATTTATTTATTTATGAAATAAATAATTAATTAGCAAATTTAATAATTGATTAAATGAGATTTAATTGATTATAAATTAATTAAGAAAAGTTCTTAATATTATTAATTGAAGGATTTAATTTTTGGAAATTAAATCAAGAGAGAGAATTATTTCTAAAGTGTTTAGAAAAAGGATTAATGATTAAAAGGTGTTTTAATTATTAATGATTATAATAAATGGGATAATAATAATAATATTTATGAGAAAATTCCAGCTGAAAATTTTGCCTATAAATACACTATTATAGACCCTATTTTATTCTAACCCACATCGAAACTCGAAAACCCAAAAAGTTTGGAAAACCCAATTCTCTCCACCTCCTTCCTCCTCCTTAACATCGTTTTCTTGGTGGATACCGGTGGAGTGCTTCACACTTGAGGAGCAACTGCTAAGGATCTCTGATCGTTGTCTCCGAATTATTTTAAAAGGTTAGATTCGATCCCTCGAATTTTTATTCACGATTTATATGCTTTTATTTGGATTTTATATGTGTAAAAGTGTTTTGCCATGCTCCCGCTGTGTTTAAAATCCAATAGCATCCTGCTAGTAGGATTTAGAGAACAAAGAAGCATTTCCATTTCCATGCTAAACTGAAGATATTCAAGGATGCTGGAAAGAGAAGTGAGTAACATGATATTAGACTAGATTCATTATGTCTTGTTAGTTTGCCTTTTTATCATGTATCTTGATAATATATAAACCAAGAGTAGCAAGTAGAACTAAAAACTGAGTAAGTATTATTTTCAGAGAGATAGAAAAAGTTGTATCTGTTAAGAATCTCTTTGTAATTCTATAAGTTCTCTTGTAAGCAGCTATGTGCTTTTCAAGCATCACAGAGTTCTCATCTTTATATATATCTCTGGTGGATAAGTTCAAATCCACCAGAAAGTTTTAAAGCCTTATTTTTTATTGGTTTGTCTTTTGCTTTCTATTTTTCTTTCATTCCGCACTTCTTGAAAAACCAAACACAGTTATATATTAAGTAAGAACATTCTTAAAATCAGAAAAAGAAGCCAGAATTACATTCAACCTCCCTTCTGTAATTCTTGTTGCATTGTTTGGGAATAATAATTGGTATAAGAGCAAGATCTTGAAGTACAAAGAGTGTAAAGATCGCCACAATCAACAAGATGATCAGAAAGGATGCTAAAGTGAAAATTCCATCTCTGGACAACGATAACTATCACCACTGAAAGGTGAATCTACATCTTCTTTCTCAAGATGAAGCTTATGTGGACTGCATTGAGAAAGGTCCTCATGTCCCTATGAGAGCTGCTACAGGAAATGAACCATCAGTTCCAAAGCCTAGGCATGAATGGTCTGATCTAGACATTGAACAAGTCAGGAAAGATAAAAAGGCCATGAATATACTGTTTAATTGTGTTGATGGTGATATGTTTGACAACATCATAAACTGCAAAACAGCTAAAGAGGTTTAGGACACAATTCAAATTATTTGTGATGGAACTGAGCAAGTTAGGGAGAACAAGATGCAACTCTTGATTCAGCAATATGAGCATTTCCATAGTGAAGAAAGTGAGTCACTCACTGATATATTTAGTAGATTTCAAAAGCTACTGAATGCTCTTAAGTTGCATGGAAGGGTCTATCAAACAAAATACTCAAATCTTAAATTCCTTAGATCTCTACCAAGGGAATGTAAGCCCATGACAGTCACTTTAAGGAACTCTCAAGATTACAAGGAATTCACCTTGGAAAAACTGTATGGAATTCTAAAAACCTATGAGCTTGAAATAGAGCAAGATGAAAAGATGGAGAAAGGAAGGAAGAAAGGAGGATCCATTGCACTAGTTATTGAGCAAGAAGGGTTGAAGTTGTGGAATCTATCTCAAACTCAAGGGTTTATGAAAGCAAGGGTAAAGGGTTGGTAGCTGAAAATGAAGAACAATTGAGCCAAGATGACCTGGATGACATAGATGAGCATCTTGCTTTTCTATCTAGGAGGTTTGCCAACCTCCAATTCAAGAAGAATTGTAATAACCCCAAAAATTTTGGACTTTTTGTAATCCTTATGAATAGTGAATTTGCTGATTATGCTGATTAAGGAAATTTTTCATGCCACACTATGTAGGGGTTCTTTTATTGATATTCTGAGATCTTATTAGTACTCCATAAAGTATATGAGTATATGTTAAGATCGTCAGAATCCAAATTCGAACACTTTGATTTTTCCCGAAAATCCACCAGATACCGAAAGAATTGAGTATAAGGTAACATGATTAAAAGGATTTAAATTCAAGGATTATAAAAGAGGATCATAAAAGGAATATAAAATATTGAGAAATGTGTAATGCCCCCAAATCCGGGGTCAGGAGATTTGGTCGTCACTATCAAACCTCAATCCAAAATAACCTATTTAATCAAAATGCAAATGCCAGCGGAAGTTATAGCATCTATGGCCCCAACTAATCCAAGATATTTTAAGGTTACAGTTCTAGAAACAAGATATCCAAATTCCACCAATAAATTTTCACTTTCTTTTTAAAACTCTTTTCAACAAATTCCAATCTCAAAATTTAACCCGGTAGTATAACTTCGAAAAGAAGTATACTAGGCCCAACTATAAAATACACAATTATAATATAATATAATATAAACAACTTTATACAATAAAACTTACACTATTCCACAAACCCTAGACCAACCACCTTCCAAAAGCTTCTTCTTTGCTTTCTCGAATTACGTGGCTAAACAGCGCAAGTTAGTCCTCACTGGAGGTTAAATTTGAAAACAGGCAAGTATGAGCGAAAGAAATGCTCAACAAGATCGTTATGACATATATAGGGTCTTTTTGATATTAAACTGACATCTGCATTAGAGCAGAACATTTAAAATCATAATTGCTGAATCATAAAATTTTAGTTGAGGAATCCCATAATTGATTCTTTAATTGTATTGAAAACCATTTTGATCTTTTTTAGCGAAATGCTTCTGCAATACTTTGAATCTTGACCAGAATAAAACTCGTATAACAGTGTTTACGAAAATATCGTAAACCACAATAACATGAAACAATGATTATAGAATGAATTATAAACTTTACTCAAAACTGAACTCTTGATATTAATACCCATTTTGTTGTCATATCAAATTAGATATCAATACGAACATTTATGCTCACAACACCCCATACTGAAGTCAGCATCAATCATCTATACTAATACCACCTTTGATATTTAACAACAAAGTAAGTATCAGCATGAATCAGAACTGAATCAAAATCGCTTTTCACTTTTATAGAAAAACATAAACAGTTGATAAACCATTTATTCTATGAGTATAAAAACAATTTAGAAATAACAGTTTAGATTGGAACCAATTATATTTCATGTTGTTCTTGATGATCAGTCACGAAACAGCACCGGTATGCCGTAGCCATACCGTAAATATAGGTATTACCCATATCCCGCAGCCATACGGTACCTATAGGGCGCCAAAAAAGGCATATACTCGCCTTGAAAGATATTACAGCTGGACCGATATCTCGATCACCTACACTGTAACCAGTAACCATTCCAATCTTAAAAACCTTTTTATTGAAAAAGAAGCCGAATCAATCGACATCCTAAATAATTTTTATTCCCCCATTTTACTTGGGCAGGAATTCTCGCAACAAAATCATCTTTCTCAAAATCCAAAATATTTATAAATCCAGTAATTCGATAAGTAAAAACATTTAACTATTCTGAACATAGAATAGCAGAAGAGTATTTGCACGATAAACATTTAATTCAGCGATATGTAAAACATTTATCTATTCTGAATAGAGATTAGGGAAAGAAAATACTTGTATAAGAAGATTTAAAATAAATATCACTTGAACAATAAGTGATGATAGGAATACTTGCCTTTGGGATTTAGCAGTTAGTCGTACTCGTAAAGATGCATCTATTCTGACATTCTGTCTCAAAACACCACCGTCCTTCTTTTCAACACTATACTGATATGCTGCTCCTGTGATTGCTAGAAGCCAGACATCCAATACCATTTCATCTCACTCTTTATCCAACATCTTGCCCTGATCAACTCAAGTGATCTACATCTATAATTAAAAGATACAATTTAATCGTCTAAACGATAATAACTCGACGAACAGCACGTCAAAACCCTATCGTGTACCTATACGATAGCCCGCACATAAAGAAAACAGTCAAACAAAGGACTCTTGACCCACGTACACACGTAATTCATATAGCACATACGCACATAACTCACGTATCACATAATTCATATCACACATGACTCGGTTCGTCAAAATGTTCGACTCGGTACGTTTAAAACTGAAATCGGGTCAAAAATATGATTTATCGCTCAAAAATCGATTCAGAATGATTCATAAAATAAGCGACCTTTCGAAACAAAATGATTTGGGTCTCAAAAGTATTTTTAATGAAAGCGAAATATTTTTCTGAGTCTATACGTGTTCGTTTCGTATTAAACGGACGAACGATTTATTTTTTACGAATAAAATATGAATAATTAGGAATAAATCAATTAATATTATGAATAATTAGGAATAAATCAATTAATAATAATATTAATTGATTTTTAAATACCAAAATATAATTTTTAAAAGCTTAAACACAATTTTTAGGAAATATTTGAATTAATTATAAATAATTTGCATTTTATTTAACTATTTAAAAATAAAATTAATTGATTAAGTGAATTAATCAATTAATTAAATCCAGAAATAATTGAATAAAACAAATTATAAATAATCAAATCAAATTGGATTTTTGAAAATAATAAAAGAAACTAATTTTAGGAATTTAAAAGAATTAAGAAAATGATTTTTGAAAATAGGGAATAAATTCTGAATTTTTTTTAAAATAAAATAGCAGAAACAGTTTTAGGACTATGGGTTGTCATCAACCCCAGATTGAACGGCGGGAAACAGGTGGGGAGGTTGACGGAAAAGGACGAACCAGTCACCAGAATCCGGATTTGTCCAGAAACCGGCCGATGTCCGGCTCGATTCCGGCGACACCATCCCGACTCCAGAAACCCCATTTCTTCATGGTTTCAACTCAATTTTGATGTTGAGTAATTCTACAATACTCCTACAACTCAGGAATCAACACAACGGCCACAAACGGGGCCGGAATTAAACTCCCCGGCTAAAAAGGAAGAACAACCGGCGAGTTCATCGAAAAAAGCGAACTCGAGCAATTTTTAACCAAAATCAGCAATTCCAGTACCAAAATAAAGCTAACATCATCCATAATCAATTCAGGCCATCAAAAACAATCAAGAACACCGAATGAAATTGAAAAATCGATTCAAAAAACAAAAAATTTCAAGAACTCGGTTAGATCATTTCGTGACTAAAACAAGTCAAACAAACACATAAATCGATTCTACTGATCATTATAAAGCTATCTACAACCTTAAAAACAATCAACAATCGTCAAAAATCAAAAAACGATTTCAAGCCAAGAATACTAAAAATCGATTTTTCACAATACTTCACCTCGATTTGTAAAATTGGTACCAATAGAACGAGCTTGAAACAAGGATCAGTTTGGTATGTAGAGCGTTTGCTTTGGTTTCCTGGTTTGCCTATAATCATCAATCAAAGGTTGGACAAGAAATTTTACCCCCAAAATGTGTTCTTGGGTTTTGTTTCTATTTTCTGATTTTTTTTTGATAAAAAAATGAATAAAGAAATCAGTTATCAGCTATTTATATTTTCTGAAAAATAAATACCCAAAATCAATTTATACCACACAGGTATCACGGAAGCTTCACTTTCCAACATTCTTCCATCCACACCCTTTGACCAATTTCTTAATGAAATCACTTTTACTGATTACGAGAAAGAAGAATAGAGTGAAAGATAGAGAGGCAAAAAAAGAAAGAGATATAGAGAGAGAAATAAAGAAACAGATTGACTTCTCTATATGCCACTGCTAATTTAATCGTATTACAATCCACTGTTGCTGTTGGTAATCCCATCACATAGCCTTACTTAGACTTGACAAAGATAACTCAGCTTAACCTTATTGGCATACCTTCACTAAAACATCCAAAACATCAACTCTAATTACCAGATAATTCACTAAAATTCATATAAAAATCACATAAATACTTCAAATAATAATAATAATAATATCTGAAAATATGGGATATTACAATCTACCCCCCTTATAAGGATTCCATCCTCGGAATCAGCAGAAGAAAGCACTGAGGGTCTTCTAATCAACTTCCTAATCTTTCATATGCAATTTTTCTACATTGCAATTCTTTATACCACATAATTATCACGAAAGCTTCACTTTCCAACATTGTTCCATCCACACCCTTTGACCAATTTCTTAATGAAATCACTTTTACTGATTGCTAGAAAGAAGAATAGAGAGAAAGATAGAGAGGCAGGAAAAGAAAGAGATATAGAGAGAAAAATAAAGAAACAGATTAACTTCCCTATACGCCACTGCTAATTTAATCGCATTACAATCCACTGTTGTTGTTGGTAATTGTAACGCCCTTCAGGCCCGGGGTATAAGTCTGGGGGTTACTAGCTAATCACCACACCTGTACAATCTGATTAACAATTAATGAAGAAATGAAACTAAACCCCTTTAACACTAACCAGGATCTTTTTAGGTTGAATTATGAAAACAAGAACTACTAACTACTTTATTACAAATGAAATTTAAAATCTCATAACTCTCTTTATTACAAGCCATTGTCTAATCCATTTTAACTAAGTTCAACTTTTATTCAACACACACACACACTATCTATCAACACTCCACCTGTTCGGGAAACTCAAAGCTTTCTTCCTAAATTGGGATCAACATCTTGGGTATGAGAGGATCCCGAGGCTTGACCCGTTTCTTTACCACTCGAGTCTTGATGGGTTTCATATTCCTTCTTAACTGAAAATAATAAGGTGTATAACAACAAAAAAAGGGTGAGCCAAAAATTGCTCAACAAGTTCGCAAAATATAAACAATGTTAAAGCATTTTAAATGAATCCGTAATCCCGGCTATATCTGCAAAGATATAACCCACATGAGAATAGAAAGAAGGCCATTACTGGTGAGTACAAATGAACTAAACTGGACACAAGTTCGCATTTACATTCTGCTGATCAGTCAGAATATTATGCAGATCTATATCTCAATATATAGATCCAGTCGGGTACCCAGGTACTACGGCCCATGTCGAGGCACCGGTCATATCTCGGTCCTCAGGATTAAGACACACTCAATCCCAAAAATATATCAGTATCCAGTCCATCGCTTAGCAACCGGAATAATCGGTATGCTTTGATATATTCTAACCACCAGAATATATCAATCTCAATGTATCCTCAATGAAATATGAATCAAGAATCCAAAGAAATGGAGAAATCAAGAATCGAAATGAAATATGAACAAAGGAATAGCAAGTGTGTATCAGTGATTAAGAACAAGAATCAAAAGAGTGCAAATGTGATAAACATCTGATGAAATGTCACTATTCTGAAAGTAGAATAGGGGAAAAACTTGCCTTCTGCGTGACTCACTGCAATTAAATCACCTTCGTCTATCACCTACTCAACCTGTCTTGCTGGATTAGCTTCTGTTAGCAAAATAGACTGGTTAAGTCATTTTGTACTTCAATTGTATCTTGAATCGACTTCATTTCGTTCATATTATCTACCCATACGCTTATGACTAACTCGTATATTACATATAAGCAAGTATGACTCGATTAACCACATAATACACATAAGCACATAAGCACATAAGCACATAGTCATTTTTATAGTTAAAATAATTTTTAGAATCAAAATCGACCCGCTGATCGTTCCACTGACCGCCATCTAACTCGTTTCCCATTTTTCCGGAATTTTTCGGACTCGTCTCGGCACGCATTTCGACTGATAATCAAGCAATTAATAAAGTCAACCAATTTCTAGAAGAAATTAGGCTTTAATATTATTTTTAATAAAAAGAATTCATTTTTCTGAGTCAAATGACTTTCGTTTCGATGAAATCGGACTCACGGTCTAATTAATATCAATTAAACACTGATAATTCAATTTATTATTCAATATAAATAATTATTATTAATTTTTAAATCTTAAATAATTTTTAAATAATTATTTAAGAAAAGTCAAAGTCAAAAATAATTTTTCTATAATTTTTGGAGTTAAAATGAATACGTTATGATTTATCGAAAGTTACTTGATTAATTATCGAAATAATTAATCATTTTTAAATAATTAATAAATAATAAAAAATAAATAAATAATTAATAAGTAATTATTTAATAATTTAAAATAATTAATCCCTAATTATTAGGATTATTTATAATTTATTACAAATATTTACAACTTATTATCATTTACTCGATTAGATCGATTATTTACAAATAAATAATCGATACAATCAACTGCTACAATAACTATCGAATAAATAAGCTATTATTCGAATCAGAATTCAACTCAACGATCCACTACTCGTATTTCTACAAGTTATTCGCATTTCTCGCATAATTATTAAACTATTACGATTATTATTACAGTTTATACGATTTAAATCAACTATCTGTATTTAATTATTTGTTACGAATAATTATTACGATATTCTACGAATAATTAACTATCGCTCGAATAATAATAATCGAACTTATCGTTCAATTATCCGTATAAATACGAGTTACTCGTTTTATTTTCCTAATTATCGACTCTTTTCTCGTATATTCGATAAATTTTAATCTTTAATTATTAATTATTTACTTAACTATTAAATAATAAATAAATAGATAAATAGTTACATGAATAGTTAAATAATTAATTAAATAATTAAATTTGAATTTATAAACTAATAAAATAATTTAGGAATTATTAATCATAATTTTCAGAATTTAAAACTGATTTTTATTTGATTTTTAAAACTAATAAACTAATTTTTATTCTAATAAAATACAATTAATTAATTAGAAATTCAGAAACACATATCTTGGATCAGTAATTGGGTTTTTCAAATCAAAACCGGGTTAGTATTAAGAATCCACCGAGTCGGGTCCGGGTTGGCAAGAACAACCCGCCGGTGTTCTTCATAACCCAGAAACCGGTGAGGTTCCGGCCACCGGAGCTCGATTCCGGCGAGGTTGATTCTTGCACGAAACAACACGTTTTCAGTCTGTTTTTGCTGCCAATCAATTCTTCACAACTCTAGCTGCACATCCCTGTCGTCTTTCTCATCCATCCACCCCTGTGTCATCTTTCCCGGCGAAACAGAACAAAACCCGGCGAGAATCCGGCGAACTTGATTCGTAGTCAAAACAAGATTGTTTGGATCGATTCGACCCTCTATTTCATTTAAATCACACCAGCAATTCAACGATACCAACATCTAATCCTAACAACCCCTACAACTAATTCTCCGATCAAATAAAACAAAAATCCGGCCAAAATCCGATTTCACTAATTTGTACATCAACAATTACGTTCTATATATGAAAATAAAGCTTATAACACACACAATCAAATCCCTATACACTACCATATCTCAATGGCCTTTTGGATAGACATGACTTGTTTGACTAAGGATACATTGAATTGTCCTGGTGTAGACTCCTTTGTCAATGCCCATTCAGGTAAATCTGGAATAGAACTTGGGCCTTCATCTCCCCCTAAGTTCATGCTTCCATCAAATGAAAAAGAGTCATCATCATTAGAATTTACTCCAAATTCTTCATATGGCTCACCAGCTGTAGAAGGCATCAAATTGACAGCAGCTTTATCCCTTTGTAGAGATTCTGAAGTATGTACTAGATTTAAAGTCTTCTCTGCCTCCTCATTGCCCTGAGTAGCCAACAGTTGATAGGCTGACACAGGATGAGTAAAAGTGTCAGCATCCAAGGAAATGTTATCAATTACAGCTTTGTAATGTTGCTGAAATTGTCTTTCCTTTTCAGCATCATCCACAATCATTGACTCATGAGCAATGGTTGGATCCACCCTTATACCTTCTGTACCTGCTTTTCTCTCAATTTTTCTCTTTTCTTGCATCAGGGGCTCCCCCTGGCTCACACTCCTCACACCCTCACCTTCACCTACTAAGGTGGCACTCCTCTCACTTTCTTTTGCCATGCTAGAAGAAATAGCATGCATATTTAGACTCTCAAGCTCTCCTTTTGCCTGGGAGCAACCCAGCCTCTCACTCAAATTTTCACTCCCTTCCCTCAATCCTAGAAGTGATTGTACAGTAAACATGTCTTCTACACTTGGAATTAATTCAGTTGTTTGGGTAGAGGCTATCAACGGATAAGGAGTATCCGTTGAAGTGGAAACTGATGATATCAACGGATAACTGCTGGTAAGCTTATCCGTTGAAGAACAACCACCTGTCAACGGATGAGGGATATCCGTTGAAGAAAGAAAAGAAGTAGAAATTGAAAGTGACATAATTGTTGAATCTGTGTGGATTGATTTTAATTTAGGTGACACAGATTCTTCAACTAAGTCTGAAAGAATTGGCTGATGATCCAACAAATCATCTAAAAGATGATGATCACCAGTATTTGAGTGGGGCTCCTCCCTGAGTTATAAAGAGGGAGAATCAGGAATTGATGTGAATATCATGTCCACATCCAGAGATGGTGATGGAGAGTTTGGTGATTGAGGTGTGTCAATTTTGAGAGAATGGGGCTGTGACTCCACATTTGTTGGAGTCACATCAAGCTGAATTTGAGAAGGCATAGATACAGGTGGGTGTATCTGTGCAGTGTGTGCAACCTGTGTGGAAACTAGGGTTTTAACCCTTTTTCTTCTTATAAAGGCTTTTACAGGTGAGTGTGTGGCTTCATTGTCCCTCCCTCTTTTGTTCTGTGTCCCTGGTTGGGGACTATTTTCAATAGTTGCACCCTTTTGGGAGGATGCAGCTAGGGATGAGTTTGAATCCTTTTCAACCACCACAGTCTTTTGAGAAACTGTGGCTTGGCTAGCTGGGGTATCACTCACCTCTCCTACCTTATCCTGGGGGTTTTCTTGATGTTCACCCTCCCCTCACCACTCACACCCTGTTCACTCCCCTCAGGGTTTATGGTAGTTGTTACAACTGTTGTCTTTTGAGAAACAACAGAGGTGGCTTTCTTTGACTTTGGTTTTGAAACTTTAGGTTTGGTGGCCTTGGTAGGAATCTGTTGGGACAAAGACATAGATTCCATGGCCATACTTGAAGGCAAAGAAATGATGGGGTTGGAAGTAGTAGGAGTTGAAGAAGTATTTACCTCACTTACCTGAGGTGCATTCATGATTGGTAAGTATACCAATGGCACCTTATTGTTGAGGTTAATTCTCAAAAGGCTGCAAGGACCCTCTTCTCTTGTGCCCAGCATTTGAGTTTATTACTCTCATTGGTTATGACCAAACCTTCAGCAACATGGTTAACCAATAACATAAAGAATCTAGCATAGTAGATGTTATGAGGTCTATTAGCCTTGTTACCTAACCTAGTACCCAATTCTAGCATAACATAATTGCTAAAATAAAAGTACCTATCAGAAACTAGCATATAGAGCATATTAACAAGAGATGAAGTTATTGCAATAAAATTACTAATTTTCCCGGAGAAAACCTTGATAAAGGCATCACCAAGAAAACTCCATTCTTTCCTAAGGCCTTTTCTCCTAATACTTCCTAAACTAGCAGAATCAAAGTAATAGCCTATGGAATCTAACATGCTAGATACATCATTATCAGTGTGTGGTGTCATGTCATTGTTTTTGGGTAGCTTAAAATAGGACTGTATATCCTCACAGTTAATACAGTAATCATTACCTTTGAGAGAGAAAGTGATGGTCATATCAGTGGGGTTGAACTCTGCAGTTGTCCAAATCTCCTCAATTACCTCACAGTAAATTGTTGGGGCTTCCAGCATTGCATAGCTTAGTTTACAGTTTTTGATGAAGTCCATCATCTTGTGATAATCTGAGTGGGCTACGTTCTTTTCCACCAAAGCTACGAAATTGTTTTTCTCATAGACAAATCCAGATTGGGACATTATCTTTACTACTGGTGCCACTGTAGTGGGTAGAGGTTGCAGAGAAAGGTTGAGAGTTTTGGGAGAGAAAGAGAGTAAAAGCTTTTGAAAAATTACAAGAAAGCGTAAAGTGAAAATAAGAATTCAAAGGAGCTTTTATACTTTCTCAAATTAAAACATAAAGTGAATAATTAAACAATATTTTTAAGCAAATTACAGGCGTTTGAGAATAAAGGCAAACTGTATGTATTCTAAAAACTGCCATTAATACACATACATATAATTATGTATAGATATATGTATCAACGGTTAGGTAAAAAGAACCAACGGCTGTGACTTACTTAAAACGACTGATGTGACACTTTAACGGATGAGGTAAACAGTTATCCATTGAAGATTAACACAGTTTTATCCGTTGAAGGATAAAATTACCAGAAATGTATTTGTCTTTCAACGGATAATGAACATCCGTTGATAGAACAGTTTTGGCTTTCAACGGATAGGGAATATCCATTGATAGAATAGACTTTACTTAAAGCCAACTTTGTTTTTGCAACAAATTCATTTCAGGCTACAAAACAAATTACAATAAGGACATGAATTTATGAATAATTAAGTATACCTAGCTCACTTACTAATCTTGTGAATGTTAATTCATCAAGTGGCTTGGTAAATATGTCTGCAATCTATTTTTCACTTGGAACAAAATGAAGTTCCACTGTATCATTCATCACATGTTCCCTTATGAAGTGGTACTTGATGTCAATGTGCTTGGTTCTTGAGTGCTGCACTGGATTTTCAGTAATGGCAATGGCACTTGTGTTGTCACGGAATATTGGAATTTTGTCAACATTTAGCCCATAGTCAAATAGTTGATTCCTCATCCATAGTATCTATGCACAGCAACTACCAGTAGCAATATACTCAGCTTCAGTTGTTGATGTAGAAACATAATTTTGCTTCTTACTGAACCATGACACAAGCTTATTCATTAGAAATTGACAGGTGCCAGTTGTACTTTTCCTGTCTATTTTGCAACCTGCATAATCTGCATCTAAGTAGCCAATTAGATCAAAACCGGACTCTCTAGGGTACCAAATTCCTAGATTTGGAGTCCCTTTGAGATATCTGAAAATTCTTTTAATTGCAACTAAGTGAGATTCTTTAGGGTCAGCTTGAAATCTAGCACAAAGACATGTAGAAAACATTATATCAGGTCTACTATCAGTTAAATATAGAAATGAACCAACCATGCCTCTATAACTTGTAATGTCCACAGACTTTTCAGCCTTGTTTAATTCAAGCTTGGTGGCAATGGCCATGGGAGTTTTTGCAGATGAACATTCCATTAAGTCAAACTTCTTTAAAAGATCATAAATATATTTAGTTTGACTAATGAAAATTCCACCACTAACTTGTTTAACTTGTAAACCAAGAAAATAAGTTAGCTCTCCCATCATGCTCATTTCATATTTACTTTGCATTAACTTAGCAAACTTTTTACAAAGCTTATCATGTGTAGAACCAAATATAATATTATCTACATAAATTTGAACAAGTATTGTAGAGCCATTAACATTTCTAAAGAAGTGAGTTTTTGTCAATAGTACCTCTTGTGATGTAATTATCTAGGAGAAAATTTGACAAAGTCTCATACCAGGCTCTATGTGCTTGCTTTAGTCCATAGAGTGCTTTCAACAGATAATACACATAGTCTGGAAATTTTGGATCTTCAAATCCTGGAGGTTGGCTCACATAAACTTCTTCCTCCAATTCTCCATTGAGAAATGCACTCTTGACATCCATTTGATAGACTTTGAAATTGGCATGGGCTGCATAGGCTAGAAAAATTCTGATGGCTTCAAGTCTTGCAACTGGAGCAAATGTCTCATCAAAATCTATTCCCTCTTGTTGAGAATAGCCCTTGGCAACCAATCTAGCTTTATTTCTTATGACAATGCCATTTTCATCCATCTTGTTTCTGAATAACCATTTTGTGTCAATGGAGCTCTTGTTCTTTGGCTTGGGTACCAGCTTCCATACCTTGTTTCTCTTAAATTGGTTTAGCTCCTCTTGCATTGCTAAAATCCAATCTGGATCCAATAGAGCTTCTTCCACTCTCTTAGGTTCTTCCTTTGATAGAAAACTACTATATAGACATTCATCTTGAGTAGCCCTTCTAGTTTGCACCTTAGATGTTGCATCAACAATGATCAATTCAAAAGGATGATTCTTGGTCCATTTCCTTTGAGGTGGTAGATTAGCTCTAGACGAGGTTTCCTCAGTATTATCATGATGTGAGATAGAGTGTTGATTGGTTGAAACTCCCCCTGAGTTACTGATCCTTTGAAAGGAACTGGGAGTTCTATCAACTGATGAAGTAAATTGATTATCCGTTGATAGATTACGATCAACGAATGCTTCATTATGTACTTCAACGGATGATGCACTTTGTCTTTCAACGGATGATGCATTACTTCTATCAATGGATGCTGACTTATGACTTTCAACTGATGCAACATTTTGTGTATTATCCAGAGGCAGACTTTGAATCATTTTCGAAGTTTCTTCTCCATCATTTTCGTCTTCACTATCATCATAATATATCTCAATGCTGTCAAATTTGAGTCCTTCATGATGTCCCTCATCTGTTAGTCCATCAATCTTTTTATCATCAAATACAACATGCACAGATTCCATAACAACGTTGGTTCTTAGATTGTAGACCCTCTATGATTTTCCAGCAGAATAACCAACAAATATCCCTTCATCAGCCTTTGCATTAAATTTTCCTTTGTGATCAGGTTTGTTCCTTAGAATGTAGCATTTGCAACCAAAAACATGAAGGAAGTTTAAGGTTGGTTTTCTTCTCTTGAACAATTGATAGGGAGTCATGCCTTTTTCCTGATTAATTAGAGAAATATTCTGAGTGTAACATGCACAGTTAACAGCCTCAGCCCAAAAATATGTTGGGCGTTTTGACTCTTCAAGCATTGTTCTTGTAGCTTCAATTAATGATCTGTTCTTTCTTTCCACCACACCATTTTGTTGTGGAGTCCTTGGAGCTGAGAACTCATGCATGATCCCATTTTCTTCACAGAACAACCTCATGGTTGAATTCCTGAACTCAGTTCCATTATCACTCCTGATATTTCTTACTTTGAAATCTGGATGATTGTTGACTTGCTTGATATGATTGATAATGATTTCACTAGCTTCATCCTTTGATCCAAGAAAGTAGGTCCATGAAAACTTTGAGAAATCATCTACAATCATTAGACAATATCTTTTCCTTGAAATTGACAATACATTGACTGGTCCAAAAAGATCCATGTGTAGCAGTTGTAATGGTTCATCAATTGCTGATTCAAGCTTCTTATTAAATGATGTTCTCTTTTGCTTTCCTTTCTGACAAGCATCACACAGTCCATCCTTTGAGAATTCCACTAGAGGCATTCCTCTAACTAAGTCCTTTTTGACTAGATCATTCATTGTCTTGAAATTCAAATGGGACAGCTTCTTGTGCCATAGCCAACTTTCATCTTGACTTGCTTTGCTGAAAAGACAAGTAATTGATTCTGCATCTGTAGAGTTGAAGTCAGCTAAGTACACATTCCCTTTTCTAACTCCAGTTACAACCACTTTGTTGTCCTTCTTACTTGTGACAACACAGGCTTCAGAATTGAAGGAAACAGTATTCCCTCTGTCACATAGTTGACTGATGCTCAATAGATTGTGTTTGAGACCATCAACTAATGCAACTTCATCAATGATGACATTTTCTTTTGAAATCAAGCCATATCCCATAGTGAACCCTTTGATGTCATCTCCAAAGGTTATTCTAGGGCCAGCTCTCTCCTTGAACTCTGTGAGCAGGGTGAAATCTCCTGTCATGTGCCTTGAATAACCACTGTCCAAGTACCATAGATTCCTTCTTTTTCCCTGCACACAACAAAATCAAATCAAGTTGATTTTGGTACCCAAGTTTCCTTGGGTCCAGCCTTGTTAGTCTTTTTCCTAGACTTCATACTTCATGCACCTTTTGACTTAGGTACTTTGGGTTAGCCTTGGTCTCAGATGTAGTTGGTTGAAGTGTAGGGTTAGTCACAGAATCATTTAGCACATTTGGTTGAATTTGATAAGGCATAGATTGTGCAAACATGTTATTCCACATAGGCATGTTGTATCGCATCTGAGGCATAATGAATGCAGCAAAATAAGGATTATTAACATATGGCATGTTTGCAAAATATGCATGAGGATTCTGTTGAGACATAACAGGCATAGCATGCAGAGGTGACATAGACATGTTAGGCATGGAAGGAGTTAAAGGAATGGGAGCATTCTTAATAGACTTGCAGTTAGCAGATAGATGATTAACACTTTTACAATGCACATAGCTTTTTCTAGGAGCATACTTATCGGGTGTGTAATTGTTGTGCTTGTTAATCCCTACCTTCCCATTTCTATTAGATTTCCTTTTAGTTTCCTTTTTATCCTCAACCAACTTAAGCCTATTTTTCAACTGATCTAAAGTTATGTGTCCTATGTTCACCTTACTGGCATCTTTGGATGTGCTAGCCTCTTCTTTGACAAAGTTCTTGGAAGTTGAACCAAACTTCTTATTGAGATTTTTCAAATTATCCTTTTTAGAATCACTTGCCTGTTTTAATTGATGAGCCTTCAATAGATGCTCCTTTTCTTCCTTCAACGGATAACTTTCATCATCTGTTGATTCCACATCTGTTGACAACCCATCAATTAATTCTACTTCCTTTTTGTTTTTCTTCCAGGCATTCTAACAGAGTGATTCAATTCCCTGAACCTTGACAATCTGAGCACTAACATCCCTAGATGTTTTCCAGGCCTTGATTACTTCTTGCTCACGTTCTAGTTGTTTAGAAAGAATTTCTACTTTCTTAACAGACTCTTCTAGTTCACTCTCAACAGATAAGCATTTGATTTTAATCTTTTCAAGCTCAATTACCTTGCCCTCTAACACAGCATTCCTAACACTTAAAAACATATTATTCTCTTTAATTCGTGTGTTCTCTTTAGCTAGTGATTTAAGGGAAACACATAAATGATATAATTCATTGGACATATCATTTATAGCTTCATTACATTCATTTTTAGAAAGCTGAGAGAGGTCAGTAGTAATTACCTGGTTGCTTGATGAACTAGTTTCATTTTCATCAGAATTAGCCATCAGGGCTAGGTTGAAATACTCTATATCATCATCTTCATTGGCTCCATCAGCTGCCCAGTCATTTTCCTGAGTCAGAAAAGCTCTTTCCTTTTGTTTGAGCAAATCGAAATATTTCTTTTTGTAATCCACTTGCTCAAATTCTTCTTTTCAGAAGTTGGCTTTCTGCACTCATTTGCAAAGTGTCCACTTATGACACAGTTATAACATTTGAACTTAGATTTGTCCACCATGTTCTTGTTTGACTTAGTGAATCTAGTATTTTTCTTGAATTTCATCTTTGCAAACCTTCTGGACAGAAAATCCAGATGTTCATCAACATCATCAGAGTCATATTGACTGGAATTGTCTTCAACCTCAGCTACTTGATCATTTCCCTTGCTTGATTCTGATTTGCTTGTGCCAATTTTGAGACTTGGCATTGTCTTTTCTTCATTCCTGGCTTCAGTTCTCTCATTGTCAGCTACAAGTGCAACTGATCCACTTTTTCTCTTTCCCTTTTCCAACAGCTCATCTTGCTCCATCTCAAGTTCATAGGTCTTCGAAATTCCATATAATCTTTCAAGTGTGAAGTCCTTATAATCTTGAGAATTCCTTAGTGAAACAGTCATAGGTTTCCATTCTTTTGGTAGAGACCTCGGAAATTTTAAGTTGGAATCCTTGACTTGGTACACTCTGCCATACATCGTCAATCCATTCAACAGTTTTTGAAATCTATTGAAGGTATCATTCAGTGATTCTCCTTCTTCAAAATGAAAATATTCATACTGTTGAATGAGAAGCTGCATTTTGTTTTCTTTAACTTGTTCAGTACCTTCACAGATAAGTTGCACAGTATCCCAAATTTCCTTAGAAGTTTGGCTGTTAATGACATTATAAAACATATCTTGGTCTAAGCCATTAAACAGAATGTTTATGGCTTTCTTGTCCTTGTGAACCTCTTCAACATCTTCATCAGTCCATTCCGCTTTTGGCTTGGGAATAGAATGTCCAACAGCAACTATGGCAGTGGCAGCTGTGGCCACCTTGTGAGGGATGTGAGGACCATTTTCAATGCAGTTGATGTAGCTTTCATCTTGATAGAGAAGATGTAGATGCATCTTCACTTTCCAGTGATGATAGTTATTTCTTTCCAGGATTGGAATCTTTACTCCAATATCCTTATTACACATGATGTTAGTAGAATAGATCTTTAAACTCTTTGTATGTTAAGAGCTTGCTCTGATACCAATTATTATTCCCAAGGAACTAATAATGAGATTTACAGAAGGGGAGTTGAATGTAAATCTCAAAACTTTTTCAAGTTTTGAGCAGTTTCAAAGGATAAGTGTTTTGATGAACAATTGTGTGTGAATTGCTTTGAGCAGGTGCAGACAGATATATATTCAAGACATAAATGTAAAGAAAAAACTAGATATATATTCCACCAGAGGTGTGTATTTCAGAAAATCTGTGATTCAAAGAATTGTTCATAGCTGCTTCCTAGTACAAACTAGATGATTTTCTCTTTATATTTTTCTAAACAGCTTTGGAAAATTCATCATCTAATTACTAGCTGCAACTTGGTTTATATATATCACCAAGTTTACAAGTGAAGACAAAAATAAAATACAATAATGCTGCATTTTCTTGATTCCTCCAAGAGGCTACCGCATTCCAATTGTCTCTGTCAACCCATGTGCCTCTGTCAGCTTATGAATTGTCACTGTCAACTGCTATTGAACTGAGCATCCGTTGAAGCTTTCATCCGTTGATGGCTTTATCCGTTTGTGCTTTATCAGTTGAAGCTTTACCCGTTGATGCACTCATCTGTTGATGGATGTTATCCGTTGAAGCTTTGGAGACATCCGTTGAAGCTTTGTTTCTTATCCATTGAAGGCCTTTATTCTATCAGTTGATACTACTTCATTTATACAAAATTACAAGGCATGAAATATTTACAATTAGCCTTCCTATTTGCATATCCACTAGTAGTCAACATGATTTATAATTTCCCACAACTTCTAAGAATTATAACTTAAATACAGAAACTGAAATGTGCTACAATACTAAACTTATTTCTAAGTAAAGCTACTCCATCAACGGATAGCCAGAATGGTCTTATCCGTTGAGGCTACAAACACGTGATTTCTACTTAAGTGTTTTGCTTAACTTATCATCAAACTAATACACATATTCCTAACAGTAACCATATGTTGTCCACTTAGAATAAATTTTATACTTATTTGCAAATTCCTAAACACTTTTATAATAGATGCAATACTCAATGGATCAAAGAATATGGAACTTAGAATATCTTTCTAAGATTGCAAACAAGACAATGTTGGTTAATGTTGCTTTATCAATCGAACCAACATTGTTTGAGATATTACAGTTGTTAGGATTTAACAATTGTATAATATATGAAATTGAATGTTAATGTCTATTTAATAGATAGTTGGTATTTAATTCATTGATATCTTATTTTAATATATTTGAATTATGATATTAGATGATTCCATGTCAAATCGGTTTCATGACTTAAATTATATTAAAATAAGGTGCAAGATAATTATTAGTATGTAAAATACTTGACAAGTATCAGTCAATGATATATTGTTAATGTTTTGTTGCAGATAATTGTTAGATTTTAAGTTCTAGTGAATTTATATGCTTTGCTATATCTGAACGATTCACTATAATTTGAAATTTGCAGCATAATCATTCTTATTAAGATTATTTATCAACAAACAATGTTGTTGGTAATAATTTTATAAATATATAATATGAAGCTTTTGACATGAATAAGAATTGCTTAGACTTTACCCTAAGTGATTAATGCTTTCACAAAAACTCATTCATACTGAAAGATAAAATCTTTCTTTCTCTTCTTAATACTGCTAGGTCATGAGTTTGTGTCTTTTTCATATTGAAAGACATGATTATTTATATTTTTATGCATAAAAATAGACTAGTGCGCTCGAACAGTTTTAGGAGAAAATCAAACTTCTTTCTACATTGGTGATTACTTATTTCATCAAAATCTTTTGAAATCACTATTGTACATCATGTATCTCAAAAGATCAAATGCATAATTTTCGTTCATTATAGATCTTAAGTGCATTTTATCTCTATATTCCATATATAGGTTCAGCCTCCAATGGCATTCTTTCATTTGATAGTCATGAGGTTGAAAACCCACAACTTCTATCCCAGACTGTAAAGACAAACATGGAAACAGAACCAACCAACACTCTCTTACCACTAAAATGAAGTATGAATGAGCGTGAGGGAGAAAGTGCCTTAGTTCACCATATAAGGATGGTTATGAAGTCAACCCAACAGCTCTGTCTCCTACAAAGATGAGTAGTATTTAAACCGAGGCAACTGCTAGCCCCCACACATCTTCTCAAAAAGATGTAATAGCTGAAAAGGCACAAAACAGTTACTAGATTCATCCTCTCAAAAGGGTGCATCTATTGAAATTTACATGTCGGCCAGGGTATCCGATGCAGTGTCACCACCTCAAACTAAACAATTCTTGATGCACAAGAAAAGGTTACACACACAAAGGATGAGTTGACGGAAATAAGAGTTTCGACCACTTTAAGGTCAGATTCGATTCTTCAAGGTTCTTTAGTGGACCAATTGCCATATGTCAGTGGTCGGTGTCTACTTCCCCAGGCTTAAATCCCCTGGATACATCTGCGAATAGTGGATCTGACATAGGTGTAGATCGAAAACTTATTGACAATGATTCAGATATTACCGAATGAGTCACAAGGAAATGTCATCACATATATTAGAAGGAAATTTTGATCTTTATGATAAATTCTTTGGATCATTGATTACCTTCCCAGAGTTCAAATCTGGAACCCTCAAAGGGAAACTAACAACTTGTAGATTATGACTCAGATTCCTCTGACAAGTCTAATGAGGATGTGGATTAGTGAACTCCCATTGCACCACCTGTGACCTACTTAAGGATGGCTAAGGTGATTTTCCTTGCAGGTACAACTGGATTTTGGAGCAATAAGAGGAGTGATACACTTGTGAGAATGAGTGTAAACACGAGTAGAGAGAAGAGTGAAACACATGTGAGGTACACGAAACAGAATCACACACTCACAGTGAGGAAGAAAGAGAAACACCATATCCGTTCTCTATCCCTAAACATGGTTCTTGATACTTCGGGTCTTGAACCTGTTTTTGATTGGAACCTAACTCTGAGGGACCTAATGTTTACAGATTGGATTAGAAAACTTCAGGACCTAACAAGTTCGGGGCCTAACAATTGGTAACAATTGGTGATCTCAAATTTGGGAGGTATAGGGAGTTGGGAAGATTGGTTAACAGGATGATCAACAGTGAAGCCATTTTTGCAATATTTAAAGGGACATGGTTGATCAGACTATGACTTGTTATTTCTTTTCCAACCAAGTAAAATTTGAGAACTCCTTCAGACAACAACATACATTCCTTCTCTAAGGGGGAGATAAAAGCTTAAGTAATAGTTTGGAGGAATCCTCAACGCAGGGGGAGAAATAACAGGCAGGAGGAACAAGGTAAAGCACATGTACATCACACAACATCAGAAGAAGTGGATAGGTTTATCACTATTCTTCATAAGGGGAGAAACTATTTTCCAAAAGGGTAGTACCATTGGTTTTTATCTGCGGATCCTATTGTACGGGAGAGGTGGTAAACGAAGGTGATCTCCTTTAAGCAGTTGACTCTCACAGAGGGAGAAGCAAGAGATATATGCGCTTCTCAATAGGACATGTGGTTGTATAAAAGAAGCTGCTGATGATTACTTCAAGACTGAGAAGTGTTATCTGGAAGAGATTTGAAGAAGCAATGAAATGAAGATGAAACTACTTGAAGATCAGTTCAGTGCTAGAGGAACAAACATCTTTCATTTCAGTTACTCAAGAAATCAGGAAATGCAGAATTTGATCCAGAAAAGAAATACCATTATTTACAAGTCCTAGTACTTTACTTTTTCCAAGTTGTTAGTTGAGTTATCCTCTCTATTTAATTTGTTTGTTAGGCTTAACAATCAAATAGGGGGAGATTATTGGTGAGACTGCGTAGTTGTATGAACAGTTACGTGATAACTCAATACGAGAACAACACTAGAACATGACAGTTTAATAATACTATGTATAACGACTCGTATATTTTTGTATTATTTAAATGTATAATTATTGAATAATTAAATAAATAAAATATGTGTATAGGTCTGTCAGCCGTGTGTCATTTATTGTTATTTATGTGTGATTTATTGGTATATAGGGTTGAATTGTGTAATTAATTATTGAGTTGCATTATTTTGTTTTCACTTTTAAAAGTAATTTTATGGCAAATTTATTTTTCATAAATATTAGATTGTCTCTAAAATTATTTTTATTACTTTATAATTTCAATAATTATTTTTTGGGATTTTATAAAATTTAGAAATCAATATTTCATTAATTATTTATCTCTAAATAATTTTCTGATTGCATTTATTTGTAAAATCAGTATTTAATTCCAGAATTCTTCAAAAATTACAAAACTCATATTTGATGAAATTCATATTATTCTGAGAAATTTAAAATATTTTGGAAATTTTTGGGATTAAATTCACATGCGCGTTGTTTCGTTTAATCGTTAAATGCGGGTGTAAGTTGCGTTTCAAAAATGATTTAAAAATTTTGAAATTTATATTTTATTAATTTTGGGATATCTATAAAATTTTAAAACTAGTTTGGTAAATTTTCGGTTTATTACCGCTAGTAAATTATTCGTTAAAAACCAAATATCAGATCAAATCGGGCCTCAGAATATTCGTAATTATCTCAAAAGGGTTACCTGTCTAATTCTTATTAATCACAATACACGTGTTTGTGTATTGGTGTGACAACAGATTGAATAAAAAAAATAAAACAAATACCCCCACCCCTCTTCATTGTCTCTCTCGACCTCTGCCATCTCTCTCGCTCTCCTCCTCAATCTCTCTCGTTTATCTCTCTTTCCTTCCCTTCAGTTTCTCCATTTCTTCCCTGTATTGTTGTGTGCTTGTTCCCCTGTGTTCTCTATGCCGCCTGGTTTCTGGCCGTTTTTCGGCCACCCTGTGTTTTCCGGTTGCTGTCTGTGTTGTGGCATGTGTTTATGCGCGTGTGTTGTGGATTTTTTTAATTAATTTTAATTATTTCTGCAGGAATTATTTTGAGTGATTTTGTGAAATTAAATATAATTTCGTGCGGTAATTCGATTTAATTATCGATATAATTTTTGTGCTGGAACCCGAATAACCGGATGCCCCGAAAATTTTGTCGCCGTCCGCGATGAATTTTTACGAGCGGACGGTAGACGGTGATGATTGTTATATGAGTCCTAAATATTTAAAACAAATAAAACGATTCACAAAAATTATTTCTGATACTAAATAAGTAATTATGTTGCGAGTCGTATTGATTTATAAGTGGTGGATTGGATTTATTGGAAATTTGACGTCGATGATGGTTCGACGGGTTGGTCTATAAATAGAGGAGTCGTTATCCAAATTTTTTTCCTGAAAATTATTTTAAATACGAGTCGAACGTATACATACTAAACAAACCCTGATTGTTACGTGTATTAATATGACGTGTACTAAATTATGCGTATAAGTACGAGTCAAGAATCATTATCGTTTGGGTAAAATGTCTAGCGAGGGTATGTCAAGCATAACTGGTCGTCTAACCTAGGGTGTTTCGATTCTGTAGGTTCAAGTCGAAGGACTCAATTGTTAAAGTCGGTTTAAGTCAAGCCAGTGTTAGTTCTAAAGTTTCGCAAGGCAAGTAACCCTGAACAAATGTTTTACGGTTCAGTATATACGAATAATTGTGATTTAATTTATATAGTGGAATAGAACGTTTTAAGTTGTGATTAAATTATGAGTAACTTCTGAAAATGCCTATCTCTAAGTTGTGATTAAAAATTGGAAAGGTTTTAGATAGTGTGCTGTGATATAATTGTTTTAAAAGAGATAGGTATAAGTGATTTTGGAAACTGGATAAAATGGATCAGATATTGGATGATTGCGTAAGAGGCCCGTAACGGCCCAACGGGTTTGCGTAAGAGGCTAAGTCAGTTGCGCGCCCTATCTAAACCGTTTAGTCCAGCGTGACAGAGACCTAGCTAGTCTCTGAGTTCCAGGATAGGTTTGTGGTGGGATATACTGATCAGCTATCCCTAGGATTCGTCAAATTATATATCTGATTTTGGTTTAGTGGTTCCCGTAATGGAACAGATGATTTTATGTTTCCTGTAATGAAATAGTGGATTTATAAATGAAAATAGCATGCTAAAATTGGACTCTGGTATTCACATAGCACGCAACTAATGATACGTTTTACAGAGCATGTTAGTTGTTGACATCCATTTTATCCCTGTTTTACTTGTTTTCGTAAATGAGCTATGATTTTAATTCATATAACTGATTTTATATAAAATGCTTTACTTGTTATTCATATAGTGGTACTGTTGAGCAATTGATTGCTCACCCTTTCAGCTTGGTTTGTATTTATCTATTGCAGATGCCTAGAAGACCAATCAGACCTTGGCAGAATAGAGTGTCAGCCCCCTCCAGTCCCGGCTCCTCCGAGGTAGTTTGTATCAGACCATGAGGTCTGATGAGTTGCTGTAATAAGTTAGAGTGTCAAACTTGTTGAATAAGTTAGTTGTAGTTTTGTAACCTAAATAATACTTGAACCTGTATCGGATCTTGGTTTGTGGTCGTGTTGGTATAATAATGTTTAATTATTGTTTACATTTGTGGTTTGTTATATTTTAGTGACGTCAGCTCCTGACCCCGGGGTTCAGGCCGTCACAGGTGGTATCAGAGCTACAGGTTCAGGTCCCTGATTTAGGTTAAGAATTGAGTAAAAAAGGTATATGAAGTGTTTTCTAAGGTGTGAGTCAGAAACTCATTTAGAGGAGCAACCCTAAGAGTCAGTCGAGGGTTCCGACGGTATTACCCTGGCATATATTGATGTTTTGATAGAACTACCTTAACCTTGTTGTGTATTTCCTGTATATTTATATTATTGATAGTGGCCCATATTGATTTCCAGTTCTCCATCTCGGGAGAACAGATCAGACTTAGACAGTTCAGACTCTGAGAGAACCTTAGACGTTGTAGCTGAGGAGACTCCTTTGCCTCCCCCACCAGTTCCTCCATTTGCACCGAGAGGTATGTCAGGACCTAGTGTCCGTCCTCGTTGGGTACAGAGGTCAATATCTGTTGTTAGGGACTTTCCACCAGGCTGTGGAACAAGCTCTTCTTCCTCTAGACCTCAGTGAAAGAAGCTCACTAATATGTTCATGCATCGGTGAAGAATAAAGGTTAAAGACTTTCAGGGTTTCCGAAATGTTGAAGATTCAGTGTATAAGTGGTACCAGAAGATTTCAGTGTATTGGCATTGGTTGAAGATAGACAGTGTATGAAGTATAGGAATTTGAAGAATTCAAGACAAGGTATAGACAGAGGTTAAAGAAGACAGCTGCAGTCTTGAAGTTAAACTCACTAACAAGAGTTCATTTATATGTTCAAGCGTCGATGAAGTATAGTGAATGAAGTATTCAAGATTATAGTAGCAATGAAGTCGTTGTCTAAAGTACCAGAACATATATTTCCCCGAATATCTTGTGTTCCTCGTTTTACTGTTTCAAACACTATTCACCTCAAGAACACAAAACCACTAACCGAGTACTAAATTTTATATCCGCAAAAAATTCGAAACAATTTTTTAATTTAGTGGTTATCGTATTCAACCCCCTCTTCTACCATGATTCGGGACCTAACAATTGTTATCAGAGCTGACTGATTGATATATAAATCTGGATCCTTAAAAATAATTTATTTATTAATTTTTCATTTACATAAATTTATTTTGTAAATTTGATTCAGAAAATTTATTTAATTAATTTAATTTAGATAAGTTTATTATGAACTTAATTTAAATAAATTTATTTTATAAATTTAACTAAATTAATTTACTACTTGAATTTTAGTAAGTTAATGTTTGAAATTTAAATTTATTTTCGGGTGATATTTGCTGCCAGTTTTGTTTTTCTTCTCTTCAGTTTTTGTTAATTAGCAGCAAAATGAGGTGCCATGTTTGTTCATTTCATGATTCACAGGAATGTATTTTGGCAGCTCCAGTTTACTCTTGCGTATTCAATTGGCAGCTAATAAACCAAAGCAGACATGTGATGTGGTTCTATTGGTACAGTCAAGCACGGTTAGCTTTCAGGCGCGGCTTAAACACACGAGTGGAAAATTGGCAGCTCTAAATTAAGTCTCCAGTTATGATTTCACGCGCATGCAGATTTGTCAGGTGAACTAGTTTTGGCACTTCTGGAAGCACGCGCCAAAAATAAGAAAAACAGCTGTTCACGCGCCTACACATTGGAGATACGGTAACTTCCTCTTGCTTTTGTAGTTTTGTTTGATCAGCCATCCTGTCACATGCAACATACAGTCGCAAGATAACATAATGGTTAACTTTAACCTGTGACGTATTAGGACAATCAATCAAGTCGCAGGTTGGAAAATAGGAGTCGCAAGTTGCACATTAACAAAGCAAAAAAATTCTAAGGCACTACTATGCACTTATGTCGCAGGTTGTGATCAGAAAATGCTAAGGCAATATACAAGTCAAATTGCTTAGTCGCCAATTGCTACTTAGAATTTCTGTAGCCCCATATTTTTTAATTTATGATTTTTTTTCAGAAACTTTAAAATTCTTATATTTTAATTTTTCTTAAATATTAATTTACGCTTTATTTAATTTTTAAGAAAATTCGAAATTCTTGAAAATTAAATTTTTCGTAAATGTTTATTTTTGATTAATTTGTTTTGATAATTTTTCGTAAATTAGCTACAACATGGAAGCATCAAATCATACAAACAACATCAAAATCAAAAAAATATTTTTTAAATCCAAATTATTTTGAAATTAATTAAAAATATAGAAAAATACCTATTGATTCTGCAGTGAAACAAGTTGTAGAATCTGATAGTACTCTTCACAAGCTTCGATTCGGATACTCACACGCTTGATTTCGAGTTCGATAACGCCTTCATTTTTAGGTTTGATTTTGAATAACACTATGCACATAAGGGTTTTTCTCTTAAAATTATATATTTTCACTATTTGTTTATGATTATCTGTACAAAATAAAATACGGTAAGGGCTATATATATTTACGGAATATTGATACACCGTTGGATCATATCGGATATAAAAATAGAATACTTAATCACTAAGTATTAATAAAACTGATCTAATTCGGTACCGTTTTTGGGATAATTATCAAAACTAGGATTTTTGTAAATACGGTCTTGGTCTCAGCGCTTTGGTTACATAAATTACGAGAAGATAATATAATACTTTAATCAAAATATCCCATTTCTCGGAAATATGGGTTTTATCGGTTTACCGAAACAAATATTATATAGTAAAATTAACGCCGAGAATCGCACGGGTAAAACCGTACTCCGGATCGAAAAAGTCAAAACATGGAAAATACTCGGAATAATCATATTTGGTTAGAAAGGAGTTTTCTCGAGACTTCCGAGTTGTAAAAACGTAAAAACGATTGAAGTTGAACGATTCCCGATTATACAAAGTAATTTATAATTACTCAGAAAAATAATTTATTAAATCCATAAATCCTTTATAAAATCATATAACAACAAATAAATTAATTGAAAAATATTAAATTATCTCTACTTTATTTTGGACATTTAAAAATTAAAATACTCAAATTTTACCACATATAAACATCCAACCACAAATACCAATTAACAGATTATTCACCAAAATTCATATAATAATCACACAATAATTATTTATTAATAAAAATAATTACACAATATATACCGTATATTACATGACACATTACATGCCTCTAGTTAAATCCATAATATGTGGTTAAAGGGATTATATTACATTGTACATTATTCATGGAAGCTTTAATTGAATCACCGATTTAATTATTATTACTTGGGTAGCAATGATGTATTACTAGATGTCGCTCATTGTTCATAATTCTAATATGAGATATTATTGCCATCGTAATAATAACCTACAGGGTCACACACAAAGAACGCTTGAAGGAAAAATAATTTAAATTATGAATTAAAATTAAATAAGTAATTTGTTTTATTTATGATATTAATTAAGTATGACATAATTAATTAAATAAATTAGAGAAATTACTTAAACTATTTTCGAAATAAGTAATTAATTAATTAAGTGTGACTTAATTAAATAATAAATTGGGATTTCAGATTAGTATTAATTATAATTCGATTATAATTAGAAAACTCATTATCATCTCTATATAAATTCTTTAGGGGCTGATTTATATAAAAGGATACATGGTTTACAAAACCCTAACCGTTCAAGGAGAAAGAGGAAGAGAGGTAAAGATGGAGTTTTCAGGTGCTAGTACACATCAATCCTTTAAGAAAATCCTTTGTGTGGATACTGTAGAGCGTAGATCGCGAGGCGGGATACGTGATGATTCAACAAGAATTGGAACTCCATTAATAAACTCTTAAAGCTTCTTTAAGGTAAAGATTTTTACTACGAATTAAATATCTATTTTTGCATGGATCAAGCTTAGGGTTTTGATTTTATTTTGGTGTTAATTTAATTTTACATCATTTCCGTTGCATTTATGTGCTCGAAACCCTTCATAAAAATTATAGAGATGGGAGACATAAGCGAGGCCATGATTGTTGAAGCAAATCTGGATCCATGAATGCCCCCAATGGTAGAAAGGGCTAGAGCAGCAAATGACAATATCCCTATTTTGATGGATCCAGATGACTCATGCAAAGTGATCACGATTGGCTCTAGCTTGATCCCTGAATTGAGAGAATTTGACTCGGATCTTGAAGGAGGACATGCATGTATTTGCATGGGCTCATTTAATATGGCGGGGATAAACCCAGAAGTGATGTACCACCGACTCAATATAGATCCAAATGTCTATTAAACTTCTTATTGTTGCAGTCGTATGTGCAAAATTATATTTTAAAATATTAAATTGATTACTACTGTGACGGTCAAGAAAGTTGTTTGTTACTCACTCTCATTGTTATAGAAGTTGGCCGATTTTTAAAAAACTGATGATAAATCGGTCAAATATAAATCGCTGATAAATTATTTGACTTTTCGAAAGTGATATATCAATTAAAAATCCGCAACTCAACCGATTAATTCTGATTTCCGAAATATGTAACCATATTAAAGCCCAAAAATAAGCCGTGTATAAAGGTACAAATAGTGTTTAAAAAGTGAATGTAAATTGTTAGGTCACACACACTGGAGAAGGGGGTTGAATACGGTGTTTACTACAATCAAATCGAATATAAGAATTCAAGTAACAAAACACAGATTTTATTCAACACAATAAACTCTGTTACAAAGAATTGTTCTCTCTCAGTGATGAACAAATTATCACGAGAGCTGCTAGGGTTACAATAAATAATAAACTCGATTTAGATAACACATATGGTGTAAACCCTATGATGTGTTTATATAGACACACAGTTACAAGATAATCTTCTAATTGATATCGAATATAATTCTGCTTCCTAATATATATCAATTAGTTAACTTTTCTTCCAAATATTATATTCTTCATAGAAGTCTTCTCCATGCATATCTCTTCTTATATTTGTCTTGATCTTCTTTCCTTTGAATCGACCGCCTTCCTTATCTGAAAGCCTCCTTAAGTCCTGATATTATCTCCTGATAACTTAAGTTCTGATAACTTAAGTTCTGATATCTTAAGTCCTGACTTCAGTATAAGTACTGATTTCCAGTTAAGTACTAATTCGTCTTGTTAAGTAAGATCTGAAAACTAAACACAAATCGTATTAGACATGACATCATAAATATATCTAACAATCTCCCCCAACTTGTAAATTAGCATAATATACAAGTTTAACAGATATTTGATGATGTCAAAATAATTAAGTACAAATGCATGAGAATTTGACTAGATAACTACAACTTACAGTCCTTATAGCTTTACCATCCTCAAAGTCTGATAACAGCTTCAGTCTGTACATCCTTCAGAATTTAAGCAGTTATAGATCTTTGACTTGGCTTCAATTTCTGATCTCTTTGATATCAGGAGTTATTCTGAGATAGTTCTTCAACAAATATCTCTCAACATATTCAAGTTCATTGACCATCCTCCTTTTAGCATTTTTCAATTCAACTGTAACTTCACCAGTTTGAAAGATAGCAGCCCTGAGATCATTTATTTTAGTTTTCCTTATATCCTGATCTATTCTCATGATATAGGCTTTGTCAGACTCTAGATTGAATTCAAGTCCCTTAATACCAGAAAATGTAGTGATGATTTTAGCAGTATTAGGCTTCATTTCAACAATTTGTCCACTGTGAGATCTGTACTTATGACAGTATGGACTGTCAGACTTTACAGAGTAAAGCTTCTTCTGTCTTTGAATATTTGATTTTAAACACCCTGCAGCACCATATGTTGATCTGTTTTTCACTTAAAGCAGAAATAGAACATGTTCCAGTTCTTCAAAATACTTCAATGAAATTGCATTCTCTCTGATCTGGAATACCCTCCCATCTGTCATAAAGTATAACATGATATCTTCTTTCAAAACAGAGTGGTAAACCATTTGTACAAATTCAAGTTGATTCAATCTCTCAGGAGTTGCTCCTACACCTGGTTCACTTAAGGAAGTTGGATCATTGGTAGTATTGTGTACTCTCTTCTCCTTAGAACTACCCAATCCTGATTTGTCTCTTGCTTCCTTTCCTGTAACAATTCTTGCTTCAAAACCACTTGATGTAGTCTTCAAAGGCTGAGTCTGTTGAGCTTTGGTTAATCCTGGTAGTAGAATCTTTGAAGGTTTAACATGAGCAATGTCAGAGGTTTCCTTTTCCTTATCTTCCGATATCAAGCCAACTAGAGCTATGTTAGAGGTTGCTTGCTTTACTGTCATATCAGAACTTACTACATCTTAACTCTGAACAACTTGAGCCATGTCAGAGGTTGGTTGAGAAATCTTCTTTTTCATCATAGTAAGACTAGCATCTTGATAAGATATTTCTTCATCCATGACTGACACATATACCTTTACAGGTTCATCAACTTTTTCTTTGCCCTTGGATCTTGGATCTACCTCCACTTGTGATTTGGCTTTGGTTGCCTCAGAATTTGTCCTTTCCTTAATCAGAAGCTTTAGACTTGGAGTTGACAATTTCTGCTTTAAGTTTAGCTTCTTCATCCTTTAGACTTTCAAAGTCCATTCCAGGATTTTCTTTGAGAAATAATCTCTTTGAAATCTCTTCATCAAGTTCCAGATGTTCAGTAGAACTTATCATTTTACCAGTACCAGAACTTATTCTTCTCCCAGTATCAGAACTTGTTCTTTGACTTGTAGTTCCAGCTTTGCTTGATGAAAACCCTTTACCTTGACCATGACCTCTACCCATTCCAGAGTTTCCCTGGTCATCATATGCATCATCCTTACCCTTCAGTGATTGAGTAGATTTGCATTTGGACTTAATTACTTTCTCCCCCTTTTTGGCATCATCAGGTAAAAGAAGATAGATAAGCAATTCCACTGAGGATTGGATCTCATTGAGTTGAGTTTGCTGAGAAGCTTGATTCTTTAGAATTTCAGAAATTTGATCTTGTTGCTTCTCCTGAGTTTTTTCAATATACCCAATTCTGTCAAAGGCTGGCTTGAAAAATCTGTTCTTTTCCAATTTTATATTCATATCTTGCTGGATCAAAGATTCTTGAATTTTATTCTCCTTGTCATGAGTTATTAAGTGTTAACCTTGAAGGTGCCTAGTACTCATTGCAGTAACTCTAAGCTGTGCCTTGAAATTATCATTTATTAGTATTTCATCAGCTTTGGCAAGGTGCTCAGCAAGAATTTTTTCAGTAGGAACAAAACTAACTGTGTTCCATTCCTTAGTCCACTCCTTTCCTCTAGGAGTTTCACTCCAAGGTACTGGGGCATCCTCTCTAACAAACTTCTTGATTAAATCAGCTTTGTTAACTGTTTGTTGAGGTGCATTATAACACCCTCCAAATCCGGGGTATAGATTTGGGGCATTATTAACAACAATTACCAACTATACCTGCACAAGCGGAATATTAATATAATAATTACCCCGAACTATCACTACTCAGGATCTTTTAAGGGTTGAGGTTGGAAACAAGAATCATGCACTACACTTTATTACAAACCCGACTAAATAAAAACCTGTCTCAAGAACTCTCTTTATTACAAAACTTTATTCTATCTACAGTTTCACTACGCAATCTTTTATTCAAACTACACAAAACTTTTATTTAACCCAATATCACTACTTATCCTGCTACACCTGATCTGGCAATTCAAAGCTCTCTTCGGGAATAGGAAGGAACACTCTTGGTATAAGAGGGTCCCGCTGCTTGACTCGCTTCTTGACTATGCGGGTCCTGATGGGTTTCATTCTCTACCTTAACTGTAAAACAATAGGAGTGACAATAAAAGAAATGAGCCAAAATTGCTCAACAAGCCTGCAACAATATATATATATATTATAAAAAGAGAGAAATAAATGAACCAATAAGCTGTTGGTTTGAACAACCATCTGTATTTGTATATGATAATAATTTGCCAACACTGGCGAGTGCCAAATGAACAAGACTGGAACAAGAACCAACATATGCACTATAATCTGCTGATCAGTCAGAATATAGTGCGGATCTATACCCAACTGCATAGACCCAACCAACATAAGGAGTACTCAGGCAACTATGGCCTATTAATTAATGGTCTGGGAAAAACCCAGCCTTTATAGTAACCATCCAGTCCAAGGCTGAGCATCCGGAACAATCGGTATGCTATTGATATATCCCAACACCAGGATATACCAGAATATATATATAGGGTAAAGGAATTGAAATATGAACAGGAATTCAATAATTTGGGTAAATCAAGAATTGAAATGAAATGGAACAAGTGATATAAATGGGTAACAGTGTATATGAACAATAATTATCAAAGAGAATTGATACGATAGAAAGGAAATATAAATCACTATTCTGAATTTAGAATAGGGGAAAAACTTGCCTTGCGCGTACTTAACCTGGTTTATCTCACTGCCTTTTGACCCTAGCTTGTTCTGCCTTGCTAACACTGAACAAATCATGGAAAGATAGGTGTTTAGATAATTTACTACATACGTGTATCTTGAATTGATATCACGCAACCTTATCAGTCTACCCATGCGTTTCTATCTGATTCGCATATATATATACATACATTTATACAGCACATCTATTCACATAATCACCTAAAGCACGTAGCACGTAAAGCACATAATTAATTTCTAGATGTATAATTATTTTTAGAATCAATTCTGGGCTTATACTTGCATTACTAGTCGTATCTGATTTTATTATAATTTTTCGGGATTTATTCGGCTCAATTATATCCCTACTAGGACCTATGAACTATCAATTATCACCAAACCACTCTTTTTCAGAAGAAATTATAACTTACAACCATTTTTATTGGATTCGTCTCGTTTTTCTGAGTCTAGGGGTCTTCGTTTCACTTAAATCGGACTAACGGTTGAATTGTTATGAATTAAACACTGATAATTCAATTTATCATTCATTATAAATAATTATTACAACCTTTTAAATCCTAAAATAATTTTTACATAATTATTTAAGAAAAATCAAAGTCAAAAATAATTTTTTTATAATTTTTGGAGTTAAAATGAAGAAGTTACGATTTATTGAAAATTATGTGATTAATTATCGAAATAATTAATCAATTAATAAATAAATAACTAATACATAATTAATAGATAATTATTTACTAATTTAAAATAATTAATCCCTAATTATTAAGATTAATCACAATTTATTATAATATTTATAACTTATCGATATTTATTCGATTAGATCGATTATTTACAAATAATCAATCAACTTAATTAACCGATACGCTATTTATCGAATAGCTACGAATTATTCGAATTATAAATCACTTAACGATTAATCACTCGTATCTTCACGAGCCACTCGCAACTCCCGCATAATTATCGATCTATTAGATTATTATTGAAACTCGTACGATTCGTTAATTAATTAATTACTGATATCTAATTATACGATACGAATAATTATTACAATATTATTCAAATAACTAACGCTCGAATAATAATTCAATTATCGAATCATTACTCGTAATAATAACTAATTATCGAATTATTAATCATATTATTTAATTATTTCTAATCTTTATTTATTAATTAATTACCTAATTATTAATTAATTACCTAATTATTAATTAATTAGATAACTAATAAATAATTAGATAAATAATTAAATAATTAATTAAATAAATAAATTCGAATTTATAATTAAATAAAATAATTCAGAAATTATAAATACTATTTTTCAGAATATAAAATTAATTTTTAATTAATTTTTTTAGAATTACTAAAACTAATTTCTGATTTTAGAAAAATAAAATAAATATTAAAAAAAATCAGAAACACAACACAGGTTTTCAGATTAGGGTTTTTAGGATCAAACCCCGGGTCGAAACCGGGTTGCAACCGGGTCGTCCCCAACCCAAACGGGTCGGGAAGAACACCGGCCAAAAAAACCCAGAACCCGACGCCGGCGTTTGATTCCGGTGAGCACGAAACGCTTGATTCCAGGCTTGATTCTTCTGTGGTTTCGAAGCACAGCAATACCCCGACGTCCCTCCAGCCTTTCTCCTTCGTTTTCGTCGACCACAACGGCCGGAAACACGATGAACACAGCGGCGGCGGCTAAACTCCGGCGAACCTAAATCCTAAACGAAATTCGATGAAACCGGTACCAAACAGTCAGAAATTCAACGATCTAATCGTTCCCAACAACCACAACATCAAACAATCAGTCAAACTCAAAACCCGAATTCATGAATTAACCCGAAAATTATGAATTAAAAATCGACTAACCAATCAACAAAAACGATTTCATAATCAGATAGAGAATTGAAAGAGCTTCACAACGGATACTTACACGACTGATTTGGTTAACAGAATCACGATCAAACTTGGCTTTGATTCCTCCTGCTGTTCTTCACCAACAAACCCTAATTCTTGATTTTTCTGAATTTTTAATAATAATTAACTAATTAATTAATAATAAAACAGCTATTTATAATACTGAAAATAATACCCCTAAATAAAATTAAGGGTCTAATTATACTCCTAATAAAAATATTTGGCCCCAATTTTTATAATTTTTGGGTATTAATATTGAATTTTTAAATATCCAATAAATACAAAATAAATGCTAAAATTCCCAAAAATTGTGAAAAATACAAAAATACAAAGAAAAATGATATATAATAATTTCATGATCATATAAAAATAAAAATGTGATTTTTGTGGGGCTTTTGGTACCCGAAGGGATCCGGAAAAAGTCGTTTTTCGCGAAAAAGGTCAATTGGTAAAACGTCTAGGGGTTCAGAATAACGATACGGTATAGGGCATTTTTGGCAAAATAGGGCCAATGATTTTGTTTGAAATACGGCTTTTAAAACATAGTTTTGAGCTGTACAAGTTTTGATATAATATATATAACTTGCGATAAAACACTCAATAAATATCCGAAACATGTTCAGATCAAAACAGACAACACGTAGCACATAACAATTAGGGTTTAATGCCTCAACACAGTTAATCACATAATAATACACATAATTTATTATTATTATTATAATATAATGCAAGCGTAATTCCTCGGTCGTTACATTCTTCCCCCCTTAACAAGATTCTGTCCTCAGAATCTAATTATGCAAATAATTGAGGATACTTTTCTAGCATTTCACTTTCAAGCTCCCAGGTTGATTCTTCAACCACTGGGTTTCTCCATAAAACTCTCACTAATGACACAGACTTATTTCTTAATACCCTTTCTTGCCTATCTAGAATTCTTATTGGCTGTTCTACATATGACAAATCTGCCTGAAGTTCTACTGGTTCATATTCTATTATATGCCTTGTATCAGGATTATACCTCTTGAGCATAGATACATGAAATACGTTATGAATGTGCTGCATATGAGGTGGTAGAGCTAACTCGTATGCAACCTTCCCAATTTTCTTCAAAATCTCAAATGGTCCAATGTATCGTGGCTTCAATTTCCCTTTATTGCTAAATCTGGTTAATCCTTTCCATGGCGATATTTTGAGCAATACGTGTTCTCCTTCCTGATAGTCCATATCCTTCCTGGCTTGGTTTGCATATCTGCTTTGTCTGTTTTGTGCTGCCTCGATTCGTTTTCGAATAAGATCAATCTTTTCTTTTGTCTGCTGAATTAATTCTGGACCCAAAATCTTGCGTTCTCCAACTTCATCCCAGTGCACGGATGATCTGCATTTCCTCCCATATAATGCTTCATACGGTGGCATTCCAATACTGGCGTGATAGCTATTATTATAAGAAAATTCCACTAGGGGTAAATGTTCATCCCAACTGCCTTCAAAATCGATCGCACAAACTCGTAGCATGTTCTCATCGTTTGAATGTCCTCTTTCACTTTGGCCGTCAGTTGCGGATGATAAGCTGTACTCATATTCAACCTTTCGTCCTAGACATTCTTGGAATTGTCCTCCAAAATCTGAATTGAACACGAGGATCTCGATCCGATACATTGATACTGGTACTCTCATGACGCCTCACAATTTCTTTGAGATATTAGTGCACTAATTTGTCGAGCGAAAATCTTCATTAATTGGTAGAAAATGTGCCGACTTCGTAAGTCTGTCAATGATTACCCATATCGCATCATGATGTGCCCATAGTCCTCGGTAGTATCCTACCACAAAATCCATCGCTAGCTGTTCCCATTTCCATTCTGGAATGTCTATGGTTGCAATAACCCACTCGGACGTTGGTGTTCTGCTTTAACCTCGCTGGCATGTGTTGTGCATTTACTCAC